>NC_046000.1:7563002-7863002 GCF_010909765.2 Amblyraja radiata | reverse complement strand
AGTTAGAGTCGCGAGGAAACAAGAACAAGGTGCAGAGAGAGGCTAGTCGAGGTAGGGGAGAATGCAACTGGAGACGGAGGCTGAAAGGTAATACGTGAAAACAAAAGGCTGTATTGGAAACTAATTAATAAAGAATATAATGCGGAAAGCGATTTGTGTGTGTGTTTGTGGGGGGGGGGGAGGAGACAGGCGATACCAGTTGGAGAATCGATTATAAGAACATTTTCGCCCACTGACTAATAATGTGCCTGCACAGATGCTGCTCGACTCGCTGATTTCCGCCCGCAATTTGCATTTGGATCTAAATTCCACCATAACCAATGTCTTGTCGCTGACAAAACAGTTTTCACTCCTCAGAGATTATTGGCTAGGTCTGGTGCACGCACAATGAAATTGGTATTAGTTAAGGTATATGATCTTCTTCTTGCGTACAACCTAAAGTTGTAGGTCAACTTGTTCCATTTGATATATTTGTTTGTGCACGTCGGGTTGATTGCATTAGACGAAACAGGGTGGACCACGTGAATGTTGCAATCTCCCACCCCAACGAATATGATGAAAAATACAGATAATGGGCAACATATTTATTGGAAGATGTGTGCTATTTAATTGGGTTTTTGTGAATCATATCATGGTGAGAAACACAATTGAGAACAAAAGATCAAATTAATGTCACATCATCAAACTAAAACATAACTTTAGCTCGTGTGATTCCTGAATTTAGATCACTTAATGGAACAAGTACAGATAAAAGTATAGAACATCGCATTTCTTTATATAAGATAATAATAGTACTTGTAGTTCTCCGTCACAAAGATGAATTTCCATCATTAAATCGCTGAAAATAAGTCGACGGTTGTGAAATACCAAAAGAAAACATAATAATACAATTAATACTGAATTCAGCATGTACATCTGATATGACCGATTACCAGTAACTCCTGTTGCCGCAAGGAATGTGAAGAAAATTGATGCTGACGGAGCGATAGACGTATGTCCCATTTCTGAGTTTGGCAGTGTCCGCACGCACTTTGAAATCCACAGTTGTCATCAAGTGCACTGAGTTGAATCAATCAAAAGTTCTCCAGTTTATATTGTCTTATGTAACAACTGGATACGTGATATATGTGGCGACTTGGACAAACATATTACTTCAGTACCTTGGAATGCGATGTTGGCATTAAATTTAAATCAGTCATATGACATTCAACTATAGAAACTCTTCTCTTGGGGATAATTCTGAAGCTCCTATCATACACAGCACGAACAAGGCTAATAAGAACATAAGCGCATGACACATGAGCGGAGTTAGGCATTTCGTCACGTCAGGATTATTAGGCCTTTTGATCTTGGTTGATCATTTTTATTGCTCAACCACATTGTTTCCCTTCTCTGCTTAACCTTGGTCGCCCTCAACAAATTAGGAAACTAACAATTTTATTTTTAGTATACCCAATCACTTGGCCACCACATCCGTCTGTGGCAATTAATTTAATCGATTCACTATCCTCTGCTAAAATAAATCCGTCCTCATCTTTATTCTAAGGGCACGTACTTTTATTCTTACGTCGTGCCGTCTGGACTTTGACTATCCTACAGCTGGAAACAAGCTCTTTACGTACAGTCAATCTAGGCCTTTCATTATTCGGTAGGTTTCAATGAGATGCTCCCTCACTCTTCCAAACTCCAGCAAGTCCCGGCACAGAGACATGATATACCTGGGATTATTCTCGTCAACCTCGTTTACACCTTCTTCAACGCAGGCACACCTTTCCTCAGATATGAGCTCTAAAATTGCTCACAATATTCCAAATGCGGTCTGACCAGGGACCTTATCTACCACGGCAGTATCTACTTTTGTGCCTGCTATTATATTCCAGTTCGCTGGAAATGAATGATAACATTGCATTTGCTTTCCTTACTACAGACTCAAGCTCAAATTAGCCTTTTGTGAATCCGCTCCAAGTACTCACAAGGTCCTTTGCACTTCCAATTTCTGAATCACTAGAAAAAAAGTCTACGCCCTTTTACTATGTTAAATACTACACGACGGTATGCTTTATTCCATTTGCAATTTTCAGCCGTCCAAGCCCTATCGTGACCTCCTTTATTTTTTCACACCATCTGTCCTTCCACCTATCGTCGCACCATCCTCCCAACAAAGCCATAAATTCCAAAGGGCTGAAGAGTTGTACTAGGCCAGCCACGTGTGCTCTGCCTGCCAAGGCTATTGAATCTGTCGGTTAACAATAATTTTCGCAAATCTTCTCATTCCCGTATTCATCTGTCCTGAGTTTCCTCCATTACTAGAGTGAGGCCATGTGCTAACTGCATGAATTGCATCTCATGGTCGAATGGGTACCTTTCCAACAAACGGTATGAATATTGAGTTCCCCAACTTCAGATAAATGCAACCCTTCTTTTCGACAGCTCAAGTTATGTAAATAATTGTAAGGGGAGGGGCCGGGAGAAATGGATGCGCGTCCAGGTTGGACACTGAAGAAGGGGATGCGATCCGAGTGTTGGGAAAGAAGGGTTGCAGTTATCTAAATTTGGGGAACTAAATGTTAATTGCGTTTGCGGGAAAGTTACCCATGCGAATATCAGATGCAATAGTTACCCAGCCGAATATCAGTTAGCACGTGGCCACACTCTAGTAATGGAAGAGCTCCAGGACAGAAAGGTCAGTGCGGGGATGGGAAGATTAGCGAAAATTGTTAGGAACCAACGGATTCAATAGGCCTTGGCAGGCCGAGCACACGCATACAACTAAATAATCACAGAGTCTACATGTGGGCTCACAAATATGCAGGACGCCACATCGGGAATACTGGGTACACTAGCTGAAAGGCCGTTCAATTCATCTTCCTTCTCACCTGGAAGGACGGCTAGTGTCCCTGGATGGAGGTGAGTATGGAGGTGAAGGGGCAGGTGTTAAAGAAATGAATGAAGGAATGAATATTTTACTGTAACATGTGAAAAGTTAGTGACATTTTTTGTTTACATTACCAATGTAATAACCAAACAATAGCCACATAAGGTCGCTTCCAAAGTTTGCAGAGTAATTGCGCCGGGTCCCCACCCCCCCACCCCCCCCCCCCCCCCCCGGTCTCCCCACACCGGGTCCAAATTGTTCTTCCCCCTCCCTCAAGGCGGTTCCCCGACGACGGGTCATTATTTATTCCTTCCTTCGGCAGCGGTGTAGTCGCCCCACGTGTTCCTTCCTCGTCCGTCGGTCGGAGCCCCCATCGACCACCGCACCGACCTCTCCTGTATCGCTGCCGAGTCCTCTCGGGACGTCTCCGTGCCGTCGACCCAGGCCCCAGCCGCATGTGTCCGTCGATTCGCGGTGAGCGGGCTCCGAACAGCGGGAGCCCCGGTCTCGCCGCTTCCATCGCCGCGGGGGGTCCGGCCTCGGATACTCCGCGGTTCGTCGGAAGGCGTCGGACGCTATTGTTCGCCGGAAGGCAGCCGCCTCTGCAGTTAGGGGAAGACATTTGAATTGAGACGTTTCGCAGGATTGATTGGGGAAGCTATTGGGTATAGAAGATGTGACTGTTTTTTTTTTTTATCATGTTGGAGGTGATGGAGAAGTCGCAGGATGTGTTGTTTGTGGAGGTTTGTGGGGTAAAAGGTGAGATACAACGTAATTCGATTCTTGTTCCGTCTGGCGGAGCTGGAGCTAAACGTAACTGAGGAGACGTGAGTGAGCGGTCCTTTTATGACAGCAGAGGAGAAACCATGTTTGCTAAATAAAAATAACTCCTCGTATGTCCTGGAATGGAAATTCTCATCTTGAGAGCACATGGGAAGTACTGTTTCATGTTCCATATTGATAATCCATTACTTCTCATTTTAGTTTCAACCTAATGGTTTGGCCATTCTGTAATCTTGAATCTGAGCAGGCAGTCTTGGTCACTGCAACCAGCGCTGTCTATAGTTGCGAGATCGTAGGTTGCATTGTGACGGCAGCACATCAATGCCTGTCGCAAATACATTCAAATAAAGAGCACATAGCTTTGTTTTAGTTGTATTTTTTTTTTATTTCCACCGCACTAACTCTCTGTGGAGTACATTTGCTTATATCCCTGCCGCTTCTCCTCACTCGTAGATTATCGTTTTTCACAGAAGTACACGGGGCTATTTTACTTCGGAGCCACGTGAGTCACGTAACTTCTTTACTCAGAGAGTGGTGGCTGTGTGGAATGAGCTTCCAGGGAAGGTGGTGGAGGCAGGTTCGTTTTTATCATTTAAAAATAAATTGGATAGTTATATGGACGGGAAAGGAATGGAGGGTTATGGTCTGAGCGCAGGTATATGGGACTAGCGGAGAATACGTGTTGGGCACGGACTAGAAGGGTCGAGATGGCCTGTTTCCGTGCTGTAATTGTTATATGGTTATATGGTGAAGAACCCCGCCAGGACGCATGCGTGTCATATCGCTACACGCATTGCAACGAGTCACAGCATGGGGAACGACGTTCCCCTTAGCGGCAAAAATTGAAAGCCGGGAACAGCAGGTAAGGAGACTCTGCGTTCCAGAATTTGAAAGTCGGGAACAGTAGGTAAGGAGACTCTGCGTTCCTTCCACTTACCTTACAGGTGGAGACATGGACCAGATCCACGAAGGCTGCGGAAAAGCTGGCGGGGGAGAACAGCGGAGTTGCGGCCAGCCGGCAGCAGCAGCCAACGGCACGCCAATCTCCCGTAATGGGAACAGCTGTGCCCGAATTCGCTCCCGCACCGGCCATGGCCGGGCGGTAGAGCGAAGCAAAAAACTAACATAGTCGTTGACTCCGATAAGTCCGACTCTGTTAAATGGCTGGGTATTAATGGTGGAGTAGCAAGATGGATTCAACAGTGTCTGAATGGTAGATGCCAGAGAGTAATGGTGGATGGTTGTTTGTCAGGTTGGAGGCCAGTGACTAGTGGGGTGCCACATGGATCTGTTTTGGGTCCACTGTTGTTTTATCATGTACATCAATGAACTGGATGATGGAGTGGTAAATTGGATTAAGTATGCAGATGATACTAAGATAGGTGGGGTTGTGGATAATGAAGTAGATGTTCAAAGTCTACAGAGAGATTTATGCCAGTTGGAAGAGTGGGCTGATAGATGGCAGATGGAGTTTAATGCTGATAAGTGTGAGGTGCTACATCTTGGCAGGACAAATCAAAATAGGACGTACATGGTAAATGGTAGGGAATTGAAGAATGCAGGTGAACAGAGGGATCTGGGAATAACTGTGCACAGTTCCCTGAAAGTGGAATCTCATGTAGATAGGGTGGTAAAGAAAGCTTTTGGTGTGCTGGCCTTTGTAAATCAGAGCATTGAGTATAGAAGTTGGGATGTAATGTTAAAATTGTACAAGGCATTGGTGAGGCCAATTCTGGAGTATGGTGTACCATTTTGGTCGCCTAATTATAGGAAGGATGTCAACAAAATAGAGAGAGTACAGAGGAGATTTACTAGAATGTTGCCTGGGTTTCAACAACTAAGTTACAGAGAAAGGTTGAACAAGTTAGGGCTTTATTCTTTGGAGCGCAGAAGGTTAAGGGGGACTTGATAGAGGTCTTTAAAATGAGGATAGGGATAGACAGGGTTGACGTGGATAAGCTTTTCCCACTGAGAGTAGGGAAGCTTCAAACAAGGGGACATGACTTGAGAATTAAGGGATTGAAGTTTAGGTGTAACATGAGGGGGAACTTCTTTTCTCAGTGGCTGTGTGGAATGAGCTTCCAGTGAAGGTGGTGGAGGCATGTTCGTTTTTATCATTTAAAAATAAATTGGATAGTTATATGGACGGGAAAGGAATGGAGGGTTATGGTCTGAGCGCAGGTATATGGGACTAGGGGAGAATACGTGTTCGGCAAGGACTAGAAGGGTCGAGATGGCCTGTTTCCGTGTTGTAATTGTTATATGGTTATATGGTTATATGAGTTTAGAAATTCACTTGGCTGAGATTTTAATTTTCTTTGAGTTGATGATCTGTCTAAATAAGGATCCAGTGTACAATTGAAGTCTCCACCTATTATTAAGTTATGTTGTTGCATTCCTGTATAATGTTGAGTATTCACTTTTAAAAAATGGGGCTATCAAAATTTGGTCCATATACCTTAAGAAGAGTCATTTTTTAAAAATATAACTCCCCTTCTAATACAATATATCTGCCATCGATATCTTCTAAAGTTGATATATGTTTAAAGGGTATACCTTTGCGGATTAATATTGCAACCCCTCTAGATATATGTGCGAATGAAGAGTGATACGCGTTAGCAATCCATTTTGCTTTCAGTCTATGTTGTGCATCCTTCTTAAGATGTTTTTCCTGGAGGAATATTATATCTGCTGTACGTGATTTTAAATGAGCTAATACTTTACCTCTCTTGATTGGTACGTTAATTCCCTTAACATTCCAGCTACAGTATTTAATTCCTTCAGCCCCAATTTTCATATTAACGTCTTGCATCTTGTCAGTCTCCCTACCTGCTTCCACTACCTGCAAACTCCGGCAACCACCTGCAACCTCCGGGAACCGCACGGAAACATTGGGTGGGGCGCAAAGACTCCAGAGGTTTCCGTTCAGATTTCCTAAGTGGGACAGGGGCATAACTTACCATCGGGGACTTGGCCGAGTTCGGAGCGTGGAGAACTGTGGTGGCGCTCTGCTGCAGCCCGACCCCGGATTTTCGGAGACTCCCGCCGCAGGTCTGGTGCACGGTGACATCGGGAGCCCGCGGGTCCCTGGTGGGAGACCGTTTTACGAGGCTTCCGCAACGGCGACTTCTCACGCCCGAGTAATGGGGTTGAAAATGACCTGGAGCGGGGCGTTGCATCGCCCGGTGCGGCTTTATATGGCCGCGGGACATGTTAGCGCCCGCCGGGGGCTCCAATATCAAGACCCGGAGCGTGGCCTTGCATCGCCCGGCGCGGCTTTAATGGCCGCGGGACTTACTGGCCATCGCCCGCCGGGGGCTTTGACTCTGACATCGGTAGGAGAATGGAGAGTGCAGGGGAGAGATAAGACTTTGCCTTCCAACTCAGCGAGGAGGAGATGCGCTGTGATGGATGTTTGTGTATTGTGTTGTGTCTTGGTTCTTCTACTTGGTTGTATGACTGCAGAAATTTCCTTTGAACCTCAATGAAGTTCAAATGACAACAAATAAATTGAATCATTGTATTGTATCAGATAGACGACAAGAGTGAATAACATACGGCAGACATAATGGGGGAAATTCGACAACGTAATTAAGCTTGCAATCCGCAACGCGGGTGAACTTTATTGTTTAAGTAAGTTGACTATTACATTGAATGGAAATTTGACTGCGTTCTTCAGCTCATTTCTGAATTTGCTCTGAGTAAGCACATAAATGCACGTATTACTGCAGGTGCAGGGAAGTTGAGGCTTCGCTGCTATGCCCTCTACAATGTAAACAGGGTCAGAAGGGGAGTAAGAGTAATTCAGTAAGAGTAATTCTTCGTAATTCGCTTATAGATATTAAAACCAACTTGTGTTGCCCACAACAATATGAAACTACCTGTTATACTGAATAGTAAAATGATGGATTTCCTGCGGTTCGCTATCTCCGGGTCTTTGTCTTTCCCTCCTTTGCTCCGGTCCAGGAGTCCCTTGCGGACTCTACTCGACACTAAATTCCGCCTGACGGTCACAACATTGAGCAGTAAAATGAAAAATAATGGAACACAGGGGGTTAGAACTCGGTGAAACAACTCAAATGCCGCCCATGCGGCTGACGTGTAAAAGCTTGGATTATTGACACAAAGCCATGGAACGTTGATAGTTATGTAGGAATGTTGCAATGTAAAGAATCAGGGGACACTTTCTAGACACCACAGCACACTCACTGTACCTATAACCACAGCCGCCGTTTTTTTCGGTGCAATATTTTGTTTTTAGCTTCTCACAACAAATGATCACAAATCGATCAAATGTGAAAGCAACTGTCAGCCAGACGGAAACCATTGTTGATGCAAAAATCAGAAAGTAAATGCATTGGCAGACCGGATTGCTGAACAGGAATGAACCTGAGAAATATATCAGAGGAATCCACCTTAATATGACGTCACTGATAACGACCAGGAGATCAGCCGCAGCCATTCCCACCAGGTAGCGAGTCATACATTTGGAGAGACCACATTTTCCTCTGGATATAATCGCAATTGCCACCAGATTAATTGCAACAGAGATATTTAGTAATACACTAGAGCATAACGGAGCGGTTTACATAAAACATAGAGATTATGAACAGGAGTAGGCAAATTGGCCGCTCAAATCTGCTCCGCAGTTTACTGACATCACATCTGATCTGATTATAATCTGAACTCGATCTCAATCTCAACTCGGAAAATTCAATTCACTGGCTGACCGAACATTTATTTAACTTCGTCTTAAAAGCACTTAATACCTATTTTCCACCGTTTCATTCAATAAGCAGAGTCGAAAAAAACCCACAGCCCACAGTGTGCGTCTTTGTTATCTTTAAGAGAAAGTCGTCAAGAGTGTCATATTCTTATCATATTCCGTTCCAATTCCCTTCCCGTCCCCACACTGACCTTTTCGACCTGGGCCTCCTCCATTGTCAGTGAGGCCAAACGCAACTTGAAGGAACAGCTCCTCATATTTCGCTTGGGCAACTTATAACCCACAGGTATGAATATTATTTTTTCTAACTTCAAGTGTCCTTTCCATGCCTCTCTGGCTGTCCCTATTCCGCCAGTCTTTTTGAGTCTCATTGTCTCGTTTTGATCTCGCCCACCCAATGATGGTCCGTTCCCTTTATCGTCGTTAATTTTTTGCATATTTATCATTCGTGTTCTATATCATCCGACATCACTGTCCATATATTTCGTTTCCCTTTGCCCTGACGCTCAGTCTGAAGAAGGATCTAGATCCGAAACGTCACATATTCATTTGTTTTACAAGATCTGCTGTCTAATCCTGCTGAGTTACACGAGCTTTTTTTGTCTACGGTAAAAGCCTGCATCTGCTGTTCCTTAATAAACAAGGACAGGTCATTCGGCCCATATTGTCTGTGCCAAACATTATCTGCGTCCAACAGTATGATACCATCATTATATTCCTGCACGTAACCCATATATCTCCATTTCCTCCATATCCATATGCCTATCCAAACGTATTTTAAATGTCACTATCATATCCTCCGCCCACAATTTGCTTTTGAATCTGAATTCCACCATCACCAATGTCTTGTCGCAGAAAAAAAGCCGTTTTCACTCCCCAGTGATTGTTGGCAAGGTTGGTTGCACGCACAAACGAATTAGTGTTAGTTAAGGTACAATAAGTCAAAGTATATACTTCATCCTCCATCGCGGCTGCGCGTTCGAAACACTCATCACCCTTGCACATCACCATTAAATTCTGCTCTTCTCATGCTAAAGCTATGCTGTCTAGTATTTGTTTTATTTTCATCCAAGGTAAAATAAAAATATGTATGTCCACCCTATCTATACCCCACATTTATTTTCAATACTTCAATCAATATCACTCGATCAATATCAGTTTTATGAAATGAATTTGCCAGTAGCGGTACAATGAAAAAGAACACAAAAACACAATACAAATGTTTTAACACAAACATGCACCACAGCATTCATCACTGTGGTGGACTGCACAAAATGTGGCCAGTACTCCTTCATTTTCCCCCGGCGTCGGAACCTCAACCCTCCGCAGCCGCCGCTGCGGGCGTCCAGCCAAGGCAAAGTCCAGATAAAATCCAGGTATGTCCTGAATCGGTGCTTCCCCACCGGAGACCGCGGCTTCAGCTTGGTGTAGGCCGCAGGCCGGCGGTGGAAGATTTAACGTCCCTGCCGTGCCGCAGCCAGAAACACCGCAGACGGCAGGGGCGGCGATCGCAGCATGTTCTCCTCCCGGGTCCCCAACGAGTGATCCCAGGCTGCGGACGCCGCGCCAGTTGGAGCTCCGCAGACCGCGAATTCGGGCTGCCGTGGGCAGCGAACGGAGTGCTCCCCTCCGGCGACCGCCGGCGACGGCTCGCCCGCGCCGCTCTGCTACGAGAGTCCACGCTGCGCTCGCCGCTGAAGCCCCGGGCGCTTCTCCCAGAAAGGCCGCCCGGTCCTCGATGTTAGGCCACGGGGGAGGCGACATGGAAAAAGTCGCCTCTCCGTGGAGGAGGCGACAGAAGCGGTTTCCCCCTTAACCACCCCCCCCCCCCCACTCAAGACACACAGATAGACATTAAAACACACATTCAACTTACAGAAAAAAATTGAAATTGAAAACACTTTTCAACCTCAGGTATTCCAGGATCACCGTGCAAGTCGGTGCATCTTCCCCCTGCAGTTAATAGCCCCAAATCGAGGTACCATTCTGTTACACTTCATCTGCACATGTGCCAACGCCTTCCTGTGACGGGGCGTCCAGAACTGCATGCAATAAATTGGGGTTGCTCTAAGAATAGATGCATACACTGCAATTGGAACAAATTGAGAAGTTCTGGTAAATCTTTCCCTCCAATGTGTTATATATCAATCTTACCTTGCAGCTCTTTTTACAACACCCTCTGCTCCCACGGTTAATACACAATGAACCGTCGTACACGGTTATATTGCCATATCCGGAACTTGCGCACTATCTGCTTGCACTAATTATATTAACTACGGATTTACACACAGTTTGTTTAGTGTGGATTTAGCTGCAAATAATCTAAAAATTGACGTCTCCTAAGTCCCACCCAGAAATGGCAATGAAGGGAATTAAAGGAACCAAATGTCGCTTCCTATCAGACCTCACAATATGTTTCCATTTTTGTCCCTTCCAAATGACTGCGATAGTCGATAGTCCGTGTCAGCGATCAGCTGGCATCGTCAAAGTAACCATTGTAATATTTATTAATTGATCTTCGCATCTTCGAACGCGTTCTTCGCTGCTCCAGTCGCAGTTCACGTTACAATATAATAACGTACACATGTTTAAATTTAGAACCATAACCAGTGAACACAGGAAAATTGAACTTACGGCGAAGAAGCCATGAAAGAGTCTGCAATAAATCATTTTAAAGAAAGGACTCTTCGGCATTTGTGGTCGTGATGCTGCATTAGTCCTAAGAATAGGATGTACCATGTGATGAAGAAGATATAGGCAGATGGTGGCAGGTTGGGGATGGAATCGGGAAACAGCGATGGTGGATGATAGTTAGAGTCGCGAGGAAACAAGAGAGAGGCTAGTCGAGGCAGGGGAGAATGCAACTGGAGACGGAGGCTGAAAGGTAATACGTGAAAACAAAAGGCTGTAGATATTGGAAACTAATTAATAAAGAATATAATGCGGAAAGCGATTTGTGTGTGTGTTTGTGGGGGGGGAGACAGGCGATACCAGTTGGAGAATCGATTATAAGAACATTTTCGCCCACTGACTAATAATGTGCCTGCACAGATGCTGCTCGACTCGCTGATTTCCGCCCGCAATTTGCATTTGGATCTAAATTCCACCATAACCAATGTCTTGTCGCTGACAAAACAGTTTTCACTCCTCAGAGATTGTTGGCTAGGTCTGGTGCACGCACAATGAAATTGGTATTAGTTAAGGTATATGATCTTCTTCTTGCGTACAACCTAAAGTTGTAGGTCAACTTGTTCCATTTGATATATTTGTTTGTGCACGTCGGGTTGATTGCATTAGACGAAACAGGGTGGACCACGTGAATGTTGCAATCTCCCACCCCAACGAATATGATGAAAAATACAGATAATGGGCAACATATTTATTGGAAGATGTGTGCTATTTAATTGGGTTTTTGTGAATCATATCATGGTGAGAAACACAATTGAGAACAAAAGATCAAATTAATGTCACATCATCAAACTAAAACATAACTTTAGCTCGTGTGATTCCTGAATTTAGATCACTTAATGGAACAAGTACAGATAAAAGTATAGAACATCGCATTTCTTTATATAAGATAATAATAGTACTTGTAGTTCTCCGTCACAAAGATGAATTTCCATCATTAAATCGCTGAAAATAAGTCGACGGTTGTGAAATACCAAAAGAAAACATAATAATACAATTAATACTGAATTCAGCATGTACATCTGATATGACCGATTACCAGTAACTCCTGTTGCCGCAAGGAATGTGAAGAAATTGATGCTGACGGAGCGATAGACGTATGTCCCATTTCTGAGTTTGGCAGTGTCCGCACGCACTTTGAAATCCACAGTTGTCATCAAGTGCACTGAGTTGAATCAATCCAAAGTTCTCCAGTTTATATTGTCTTATGTAACAACTGGATACGTGATATATGTGGCGACTTGGACAAACATATTACTTCAGTATCTTGGAATGCGATGTTGGCATTAAATTTAAATCAGTCATATGACATTCAACTATAGAAACTCTTCTCTTGGGGATAATTCTGAAGCTCCTATCATACACAGCACGAACAAGGCTAATAAGAACATAAGCGCATGACACATGAGCGGAGTTAGGCATTTCGTCACGTCAGGATTATTAGGCCTTTTGATCTTGGTTGATCATTTTTATTGCTCAACCACATTGTTTCCCTTCTCTGCTTAACCTTGGTCGCCCTTAACAAATTAGGAAACTAACAATTTTCTTTTTAGTATACCCAATCACTTGGCCACCACATCCGTCTGTGGCAATTAATTTAATCGATTCACTATCCTCTGCTAAAATAAATCCGTCCTCATCTTTATTCTAAGGGCACGTACTTTTATTCTTACGTCGTGCCGTCTGGACTTTGACTATCCTACAGCTGGAAACAAGCTCTTTACGTACAGTCAATCTAGGCCTTTCATTATTCGGTAGGTTTCAATGAGATGCTCCCTCACTCTTCCAAACTCCAGCAAGTCCCGGCACAGAGACATGATATACCTGGGATTATTCTCGTCAACCTCGTTTACACCTTCTTCAACGCAGGCACACCTTTCCTCAGATATGAGCTCTAAAATTGCTCACAATATTCCAAATGCGGTCTGACCAGGGACCTTATCTACCACGGCAGTATCTACTTTTGTGCCTGCTATTATATTCCAGTTCGCTGGAAATGAATGATAACATTGCATTTGCTTTCCTTACTACAGACTCAAGCTCAAATTAGCCTTTTGTGAATCCGCTCCAAGTACTCACAAGGTCCTTTGCACTTCCAATTTCTGAATCATTAGAAAAAAAGTCTACGCCCTTTTACTATGTTAAATACTACACGACGGTATGCTTTATTCCATTTGCAATTTTCAGCCGTCCAAGCCCTATCGTGACCTCCTTTATTTTTTCACACCATCTGTCCTTCCACCTATCGTCGCACCATCCTCCCAACAAAGCCATAAATTCCAAAGGGCTGAAGAGTTGTACTAGGCCAGCCACGTGTGCTCTGCCTGCCAAGGCTATTGAATCTGTCGGTTAACAATAATTTTCGCAAATCTTCTCATTCCCGTATTCATCTGTCCTGAGTTTCCTCCATTACTAGAGTGAGGCCATGTGCTAACTGCATGAATTGCATCTCATGGTCGAATGGGTACCTTTACAACAAACGGTATGAATATTGAGTTCCCCAACTTCAGATAAATGCAACCCTTTTTTTCGACAGCTCAAGTTATGTAAATAATTGTAAGGGGAGGGGCCGGGAGAAATGGATGCGCGTCCAGGTTGGACACTGAAGAAGGGGATGCGATCCGAGTGTGGGGAAAGAAGGGTTGCAGTTATCTAAATTTGGGGAACTAAATGTTAATTGCGTTTGCGGGAAAGTTACCCATGCGAATATCAGATGCAATAGTTACCCAGCCGAATATCAGTTAGCACGTGGCCACACTCTAGTAATGGAAGAGCTCCAGGACAGAAAGGTCAGTGCGGGGATGGGAAGATTAGCGAAAATTGTTAGGAACCAACGGATTCAATAGGCCTTGGCAGGCCGAGCACACGCATACAACTAAATAATCACAGAGTCTACATGTGGGCTCACAAATATGCAGGACGCCACATCGGGAATACTGGGTACACTAGTTGAAAGGCCGTTCAATTCATCTTCCTTCTCACCTGGAAGGACGGCTAGTGTCCCTGGATGGAGGTGAGTATGGAGGTGAAGGGGCAGGTGTTAAAGAAATGAATGAAGGAATTAATATTTTACTGTAACATGTGAAAAGTTAGTGACATTTTTTGTTTACATTACCAATGTAATAACCAAATAATAGCCACATAAGGTCGCTTCCAAAGTTTGCAGAGTAATTGCGCCGGGTCCCCCCCCCCCCCCCCCCCCCCCGGTCTCCCCACACCGGGTCGAAATTGTTCTTCCCCCTCCCTCAAGGCGGTTCCCCGACGACGGGTCATTATTTATTCCTTCCCTCGGCAGCGGTGTAGTCGCCCCACGTGTTCCTTCCTCGTCCGTCGGTCGGAGCCCCCATCGACCACCGCACCGACCTCTCCTGTATCGCTGCCGAGTCCTCTCGGGACGTCTCCGTGCCGTCGACCCAGGCCCCAGCCGCATGTGTCCGTCGATTCGCGGTGAGCGGGCTCCGAACAGCGGGAGCCCCGGTCTCGCCGCTTCCATCGCCGCGGGGGGTCCGGCCTCGGATACTCCGCGGTTCGTCGGAAGGCGTCGGACGCTATTGTTCGCCGGAAGGCAGCCGCCTCTGCAGTTAGGGGAAGACATCTGGGGAGGGGTGGTTTTCGAGGGAGGGTTTGAATTGAGACGTTTCGCAGGATTGATTGGGGAAGCTATTGGGTATAGAAGATGTGACTGTTTTTTTTTTATCTTGTTGGAGGTGATGGAGATGTCGCAGGATGTGTTGTTTGTGGAGGTTTGTGGGGTAAAAGGTGAGATACAACGTAATTCGATTCTTGTTCCGTCTGGCGGAGCTGGAGCTAAAGGTAACTGAGGAGACGTGAGTGAGCGGTCCTTTTATGACAGCAGAGGAGAAACCATGTTTGCTAAATAAAAATAACACCTCGTATGTCCTGGAATGGAAATTCTCATCTTGAGAGCACATGGGAAGTACTGTTTCATGTTCCATATTGATAATCCATTACTTCTCATTTTAGTTTCAACCTAATGGTATGGCCATTCTGTAATCTTGAATCTGAGCAGGCAGTCTTGGTCACTGCAACCAGCGCTGTCTATAGTTGCGAGATCGTAGGTTGCATTGTGACGGCAGCACATCAATGCCTGTCGCAAATACATTCAAATAAAGAGCACATAGCTTTGTTTTAGTTGTATTTTTTTTTATTTCCACCGCACTAACTCTCTGTGGAGTACATTTGCTTATATCCCTGCCGCTTCTCCTCACTCGTAGATTATCGTTTTTCACAGAGGTACACGGGGCTATTTTACTTCGGAGCCACGTGAGTCACGTAACTTCTTTACTCAGAGAGTGGTGGCTGTGTGGAATGAGCTTCCAGGGAAGGTGGTGGAGGCAGGTTCGTTTTTATCATTTAAAAATAAATTGGATAGTTATATGGACGGGAAAGGAATGGAGGGTTATGATCTGAGCGCAGGTATATGGGACTAGGGGAGAATACGTGTTGGGCACGGACTAGAAGGGTCGAGATGGCCTGTTTCCGTGCTGTAATTGTTATATGGTTATATGGTGAAGAACCCCGCCAGGACGCATGCGTGTCATATCGCTACACGCATTGCAACGAGTCACAGCATGGGGAACGACGTTCCCCTTAGCGGCAAAAATTGAAAGCCGGGAACAGCAGGTAAGGAGACTCTGCGTTCCAGAATTTGAAAGTCGGGAACAGTAGGTAAGGAGACTCTGCGTTCCTTCCACTTACCTTACAGGTGGAGACATGGACCAGATCCACGAAGACTGCGGAAAAGCTGGCGGGGGAGAACCGCGGAGTTGCGGGCAGCCGGCAGCAGCAGCCAACGGCACGCCTTCTCCCGTAATGGGAACAGCTGTGCCCGAATTCGGTCCCGCACCGGCCATGGCCGGGCGGTAGAGCGAAGCAAAAAACTAACATAGTGGTTGACTCCGATAAGTCCGACTCTGAATAGCCGCGAGCGGCAATTGCCCGTGCGCATTGGGACCGGTTGGAGCGGCTTTAGGCGCAGCCGCGAGCGGCCAGTGCCCGTGCGGATTGGAGCCGGTTGGAGCGGCTGGGAGCTGGGAACAAAGCAGCCGCGACGGCCAGTGCCCGTGAGCATTGGAGCAGGTTGGAGCGGCTGCAGGAGCAGCAGCTTCAAAAGCAGCCTCGACGGCCAGTGCCCGTGAGCATTGGAGCCGGTTGGAGCGGCTGCTGGAGGAAATACTCCAAAGTGGCAGGCTCCGGGAGATGGAGGCTAGCCACAGTGGGCAGTTAGTAAGCCCCACAGCAGTACCTCTTGTAGGGCTGCACAGTGTTTCTCCCTCATCAGAGGGGAGCACGGAGGGTCAATCCTGGGCTGACTGCAGGAGCTGGAGCAGGAGCGGCTTCAGGAGCAGCCGCGACGGTCAGCGCCCATGAGCATTGGAGCCGGTTGGAGCGGCTGCAGGAACTGGAGCAGGAGCGGCTTCGGGAGTAGCGGCTTCAGGAGCAGCCGCGACGGCCAGTGACCATGAGCATTGGAGCCGGTTGGGTGCCCGAGAGCATCGGAGCTAGCTGGAGCGGCTGTTGGAGCAGGTAAGTGGCAAGCTCCGGGAGATGGAGACTAGTCACAGGGGGCAGCTAGTAAGTCCTACAGCAGTACATCTTGTAGAGCTGCACAGTGTTTCTCCATCATCAGAGGGGAGTATAGGGGGTCAATTCTGGGCTGAACCTGAAGAGGGGTGCAGAACATACCCCTAGTGCACATGGGGTGCAAGAAAACCTATTGGAAGACACTTACCATCAGGGAACTGCGAAACACTGAATGTTCCCAGTATTAACCAGCTGCCAAGGGGATAAGGGGCTACGGGGAGAGGGCAGGGATATGGACCTAGGTATGGTTAGTATAGTAAGACCTGAGTGATCTCCTGGACAAGTGTCGATCGCCTGGATTGGGGTCGGAGAGGAATTTCCCGGATTTTTTTCCCGAATTGGACCTGGGTTTTTATCCGGTTTTTTGCCTCCCCCAGGAGATCACGCGGTTCTTGGGGTGGAGAGGGGAGATAGAGGTATAAAGGGGAGGGTAGTGTCTTGTGTTCTGTGTCTTGTGTCTACTGTTTGTGGGTAAGGGTGTCTGTTTAGTGTTCAGCCATGAGCGAATGGCGGTGCGGGCTCGACGGACCTGGTGGTCTACTCTCGCACCTACTTTCTATGATTCTATGATTCTATGATTTGAAAACATGGCAGGGCCAGGGCCTTGAAACAACAGAAAGTTCTGAAAGTCATAACAGCGGGAATTCCGGGTTTCGCCCGCACAATAAACAAAAAAGACATGACACAAGATCACCAGGATGCACTGGCTTTATTTTGCAACTACCAATACGAGTAAACAGCATTAGGAAGAAGTGCCATCCAACCGGCTTTAGACCCTAATTTGCAGGCCAATGCAGACCTGGAAGCTCCAAACCACCAATATTACTATTTGGAGGCAACTTATCAAAACAGGTAAAAGAACTTGACAAAGAGGGAAAACCCTGGGGCTCATTAAAGCAACGTCTAAAAAATACTTCCTGGGGAATGCGCTAACCCTCAACACCGACCCAACTACAGATCCAGACACCGGCACCTCAACGTCCACGGAGGATGCCGAAAAAGTAATAAACCTACTAATAGTAACCATGGAGGAAGGTGGGTCTGGTTCCTTACGAGGTTGGTGGGAGATTACAATTCTATCTGGATGCATAGAATCAATTAACTACCGACACTTATATTTTCAGAAGTATAGGGTTATACCATAGAATTTATACAAAACATAATCCTCCAGTTCAGCATGTACCGAACCGAATGTTCGTGCCTAAAGGCAAATAAAATCAAAAGCGCATACTGAACTACAATGCCCATATAAAAAAGGAGTAATGGAGGATATCCAACACGAATCACAGGAATTCGTGTCCAAAATCTTTATCATAAAATAGATGGTGGTTGCCACATCATCATAGATTGGACTAATTTGAATACTTTCGTACTTTATATTCATTACTAGATGGGACCCTTTGTTACTGCTAAGCAATTGATTCCTAGGTTACTACATGACAAGCATCGTATTAAAAAATGCTTACTATACAGTACCCATTAGAGGTGACCACAGATGTTATTTAACACAATGGATCATCTGCGGTTCACCCTTAACACAGTTCACATGTCAGTGACTTTGCCGAAAGAAAAGGTTACAGCCTTAATGGAGGCTTGCAGCAAAACAAAACCATCCATCAGACTGGTAGCAAGAATAATTGGCATTATAGTGGCTGCGTTTCCAGCCACACAAATCGGACCTTTACATTATCAAAAATTACAGAGGGCAAACATTCGTGCACTCAAAAATTATGGGGGTCATTCTGACAGACCAATGAAGCTACCAACAGAGGCCACAATGGAACTAAAATGGTGGAAACATAACATTAGGCATTGTTCCGATCCAAACATTATCAGCTACCCGTCTATGGGACTACATACTGATGCCAGTGCACTTGGATGGGATGCTACCAATTCCATCTCCAGCTGTGGGGGAGATGGAATGCACAGGAGGCATCATTATTACAAACACTGGGCATAAACTACCTGGGAATGTTGAGTGCATTCCATGGCTTTAAGTCACATTGTTCTGGGTTATATCACCAGCATGTTAGACTACAAATTGACAACACCACCGAGGTAGCATATATCAACCATATGGGTGGAAACATATCGACATCATGTGACAATCTGGCCAACACAATTTGGCAATAGTGTATCCAGAGAGATATTTGGATATCAGCTACCTACTTACCAGGTAAACTGAATTTAGTGGCAGACAACAGGTCACGCTAATTCTATGAAAACACTGAATGGATGTTCGATAAAAAATGTTTTGCTGAAATTACAGCACGGTATGGAACACCAGATATCGACCTATTCGCATCCATGCTCTCACCAGTTATCGAATTATGTTCATGGGAACCAGAACCTGGGGCAGTGGCTACTGATGCATTTTCGCTGCATTAGGGGATTATTTATTTATGCATTCCCTCCTTCTGCCTCATCAGTCGGGTATTTAGGAATATACAGTAGACTCCGCGTCTGGTATTTTGATAGTACCCGATTGGCCTACTCAACCATGGGTCCCGGTGATACACGACATGGTTTTAGAACCATGCATCACCATCCATCATAGACCTAATTTACTGGTTCTTCCCGCAACAAGGGGTAGTTACCCATGTCATAATTATATAAACCTATTAATTCATAGAGTAGAAAGCACCTCTACTACACCTGGGACTGACGGACCGAACAGTGGATATTATTTCAACGGCCCACAGACAGTCCACCAAAAAACAGTACTTGGTGTCTGCAAGAAATGTGAAGTACTGTCACAACAATAAACATCACCCACAGATCTATGAACATCCCGTCTGTTCTGGAATTCCTGGCAAGCCTCCATTACGATGAGAGGCTCAGTCATAGTGCCATCAACTGCGCCAGAAGTGCTCTGTCAACATACATGTGGCAAGGAACAGAGCGGCATTCTGTTGGGACACACCCTGGTAACCAAACTCATGAGGGGCATTTTAATGTTAATCCCCCAAGAACCAGGTACTCCCAAATATGGGATGTGAGCATTATACTGACCATGTTAAGAAACTGGTCTCCAGCTACAGCTCTGTCCCTACAGAAACTGACTATGAAAACAGTCATGCTGATGGCCTTGGTCACGGCACAAAGAGTCCAGTCACTACAGAAACTAAGGCTGGACAACATGATTATTTCATCTGGAAATTTAACTTTTCACATCAATGAAATAGTCAAACAGAACAGGTCTAAAAACGGAATTCAGGGCCTACCCGACAGATTGTCGTCTCTGTATTGTAACACACTTACTATTATATATGGAGTATACTAAGACCATCAGAGGGAAGGAAATGTCACTATAATCAGCTACAAACAGCCACTCTAATCAGTGACAGTCCAGACCATCTCTAGATGGCTAAAACAGGTCCTAATAAAGGCTGGAGTAGACACTAGCATTTTTAAATCTCACTCCACCAGGGCTGCAGCTACATCGGCAGCTATGAAGTTGGACGTTCCTATGGACCAAATCCTCAAGGCAGCAGGATGGTCAACGGAGGAAACTTTCCAACGACTTTATAACAAACCAGTCATTGAACCTGGAACATTTGCAGAAACAAATTTAAGTTCTGTAATATAATTTACCCCATAAATAGGGGCATTAATTGGTGTTAATATATTTATCGTCGGGTTTCAATATCGTATTGATGTCTAATTATGTTAACTCTATTCTCCCCATAATCAAGGCAGATGTGACGCATGGACTCGTTTCCACGGCATGAAATCAGAGAGCTTTGAAATCTTCACGTAGTCACTCACGTGACTCCGAAGTAAAATAGTAAGATTAAACGAGAACTTACCAGTTTGAAGTTTGATCGTTATGTTATGAGGAGTAACGTTGAGGGAATACGTGCCCTCCGCTCCCACCCTTGATCATATACTCAACTGGTATCTCTTCTCTAATCTTACTATGTTTAGTCATTACAGTTATCTGTGATTTCACACCGCTGCTTTGAACAAAGCCACGCATGCGTCCTGGCGGGGTTCTTCACGTATTCCCTCAACGTTACTCCTCATAAAATAACGATCAAACTTCAAACTGGTAAGTTCTCGTTTAATCTTACTATTCTGCGGACTTGTTATTTACAGCAGAGGTGCCAAACTTAAGATGTCATCGCATATTGAACTACGACCCCATCACCAAGGAGTAACCAGTGCCCTCAGAATTCAAGTAACCCCAAAGCCCTGCTCTGCCACGGCGAGTGTAGATTTGCCGAGTGCAAGGTGTTTGATCAAAGTCATTACGCAATGCTCGGGTCCCCGGATTCACGTAAAGGCAAACAATGATAATGCTATCGGATGTTATTGCACGATTAATTCTCAAGGAGATCAGCTTACCATGTTAGCCGATGAATCGCAAATTTGAGGTAAATTCAGATAAATATGCAATGTTGCATTTTAGTAGGTCTTTAATAATGAAGTATGGCCCTGGGGAGGTTTCATCTGCAGCAGGATTTACGAGTGTCGGTACAGAGTTCACTGGATGGTAACAGTGCGTTTGCCATATTGGCTGCGATTAGTCCTGCGAGTGGGTGCCGAAAATGTGAGGACATGTTACAAATGTGCAAAACGTGCAGAAATGAGGACGTAGTTGGACCAACGACACCCACAGTTATCTGAGCTACACTTTGTTCTACCCTCCCTTGGCAAAGGCGAAATTGCGTACTCTCAATTCCATCGTCTCCTCCGCTCCCAAGATGAGATTTTCCATTCAAGGGCATCCGATGACCAACAATATCAAAGATGAAGAATTACATTGCATCATTTCTTGAAATACATAAAACAGAAAAAATATAATTTGATGAGAATGGGCCTGTTTA
Source organism: Amblyraja radiata (assembly GCF_010909765.2). NCBI lineage: Eukaryota > Metazoa > Chordata > Chondrichthyes > Rajiformes > Rajidae > Amblyraja > Amblyraja radiata. The sequence continues at coordinate 7,841,497 of NC_046000.1, read as the reverse complement.
ATGCACGCTTCTGTTTGATCTCACTATTCCATTATTTTACATAGCACTACAACGGACAGAATTAAACACGGATATGGAGCAATAATTGACACCTTTAAGGAATGACACCTGATATCAGAAATTATGTTGAATATAAGAAAAGTGTGCAGCTCTTTAATTCAAGAGTTTACGAACTGGGCAAAAGACCCCGCCACGGTGAATGTAACTGTAATGGTATGTTAGGACAGGCAAGAAATAGGTTCAGGACGTGTTGAGATTACAAGGCATAGCTCGGTGGTGTAAAGAAATCATGGGAGGTTGAGAATCATGCTGAGGGTAGTAAAGCCGACCAGGAAATAAGATGTGTCCTTTATTGCAGCATGCATCATATAAATGGGAGTGTAGTTTTCCAGCTAACAGGAACCAGAAGGTTAACTATTCTTCTGGGGAAATAGCAAAGCGAAATACCACGAAGATACGTAGATCAATCGTGAATTGTTTAAAATATATAAAATCAAAATGTTACCATTGTGTCGCAATAATATAAAAAACGATGACTATAACAATCGGTACCAAAATATCGAAGTGGAGGTCGAAGTAATTATGGCGATTTTGCCGGCCAACGTTGGTGAAGGTTAAATACGTTATGTGTATACGCAGTGGCGTGTGACGTTAGATACTGCTGCGGTGGGAGACGTGACAATACATTTTAGGCCCCTCTCGGTCATGTCTGACCACGGGTGATGCATCCTGGTCGGATGCAAGCCTGGGCGATATCATATGGAGGACAGGTTGTTACCTATGCAGCACGACCCCGCTCTCCACGTCGCTGATCGATCCAAAGAAAGAGTAGGGTCGTTACAGTTTGGCTACAGCACCGGCGCAGGAGCTGCCAGAGCGAGGTTGTGGACAACGACGAACTGCCTTAGGGTCTCCGACTCCGGACTTCTTGAGGTTTACTCCTGGAGCCTTTGCCATGAATGGATTTGGCCACAAGGCAATGGAGGTATTAAATCAGACTTTTCCTTCTCCGAGATGGACTGCCTTCACTGGCTCACGAGCCGCATCTTCCCGAGAATCGTGCGGGCGGCAGCGACTACCTTCCCGTGCATGTCTATAGCACATGCCCACTGTCAAACACAATAGTAACGTGCCATACATAAGTGAGGCGACAGATACTGGGACCTTCAGGAAAGACACAAGGATAGCTTTCCTTGGGGAGAAACATGAAGATTGTTTAACATAATATAACATATCGATAGAGCACCAGACGCAGTCACAACATGCTGCCGATAAGAAAAGCGGGAACATCCAATGTCAGTACAAACACTAATGGATCAAGACAACATATCGAAAAAACGATCGTGAAAGGATACGACCCGGAGGCATCCTTCGCTGACCAAAATGCATTGCGGCAGGGAGGAATAAATGGTCTTAACGATTTTTTGATTTTTTTTTAAAGCAGCAGCAAAGCGAGAATACGACTAGGAGGCTGCAAGGTGAATTGGATAGGCTGGGTGAGTGGGAACATGCATGGCAGATGCAGTATAATGTGGATAAATGTGAGTTTATCCATTTTGGTGGCAAAAACATGAAAATAAACTATTATCTGAATGGTGGCCGATTAGGAAAAGTGGGAGATGCAACGAGACCTGGGTGTCATGGTTCACCAGTCATTGAAAGTAGGCATGCAGGTGCAGCAGGCAGTGAAGAAAGCGAATGGTATGTTAGCATTCATAGCAAAAGGATTTGAGTATAGGAGCAGGGAGGTTCTACTGCAGCTGTACAGGGTCTTGGTGAGACCACACCTGGAGTATTGAGTACAGTTTTGGTCTCCTAATCTGAGGAAAGACATTCTTGCCATAGAGGGAGGACAGGGACGGTTCACCAGACTGATTCCTGGGATGTCAGGACTTTCATATGAAGAAAGAATGGATAGACTCGGCTTGTACTCTCTAGAATTTAGAAGATTGAGGGGGGATCTTATAAAAACTGACAACATTTATAAGGGCTTGGACAGGCTAGATGCAGGAAGATTGTTCCCGATGTTGGGGAGTTCCAGAACAAGGGGTCACAGTTTAAGGATAAGGGGGAAATATTTTAGGACCAAGATAAGAAGAAAAATGTTCACACAGAGAGTGGTGAATCTCTAGAATTCTCTTCCACAGAAGGTAGGTGAGGCCAGTTCATTGGCTATATTTAAGGGGGAGTTAGATGTGGCCCTTGTGGCTAAAGGTATCTGGGGGAAGGGAGAGAAGGCAGGTACAGGATACTGAGTTGCATGATCAGCCATGATCATATTGAATGGCGGTGCAGGCTCGAAGGGCCGAATGGCCGACGCCTGCACCTATTTTCCATGTTTCTCTGTTTCTATGTTTAAAATATAAGAAACTATGTTCGAGAATGGTGTCGGCTCTATCAAGTACTACATGGAAATAGACGGGAACAATGCCTGGGGGAGATCAGACAACGAGGAATATGGATAAGTTTCTGAGGAGGAATATGGACAATCCTCAACCCTCGACGTACATAAATTATCTACAGTACCAACAGCTCCGATTCGTAGAGCAGCCAAGCGATTGAACTACACAAGAATGAGTACGTTTTGGGGCAGCACATGGTTTTAAATTAATGGCTTCTTTTTAAGAGAAACGAATAGAAGTTAGTTATTTGGGGATGAGTTAGCAAAGGTTCAGTTGTAAAAGGAGCCCCGGAAAAAAAAGCACATGTGGTCACGGAGAGAACGGCCAAACTCCGCACAGATAGCACACGAAGTCAGGCTCGAACCGGCGTCTCTTGCGCTATAAGGCGGCAATTCTACCGCTGCATGACCGTACGGTGATGATGTGGTGATGTGTAATTATGTGTTTCAACTAACCATGTAATCCATCCTTTGTATTTGAATAATTCCATTGACCTGTGTGTGGTTGTATTTTACTATTTTTTCCGAGTACATTTATATTGTTTTACGTGTGTGAAGGTCTTTGGGGTTATCGCATGAGATGTGGCAACTTGCTAGGCAATTTTGGCTTGTATGAAAATAACTGAAAAGGCACGAATTGAGTCAGTCCACAGATTGTTACTCGTGTAGTAGGTTCTGCGAGAATGATGAATTAATCATATAGTCCAGATCTAATAGCTTGTCACTGAATGATTCTACTCCTCTGCGTGAAATATATTTGCACTGTGACTTAAGAGGTGGTGTCTCTTCGTTCAATGTGGAAATTAACTGGTTATTCCACGCTTTCCTTTAGTTACTTATGAAGGTTTTAACGAAGGAGAGGTGTACGTATGCAATTTTATTTTTACATATCTATTTTCATTTTTCTTTTTTTTTCATTTATTGCTTTTTTAATTGATTTCAAAGTGAGATCCGAGCTTTGTAATGAATGTTTGAAATCAAAGCTTAAATGTCCATAATATGAGTTTCCCTACTCCGGGTAAATAATGCCTACATTTCTGATAGAAATTGGCATTTGGAGAAATTGTGACAAGTATACATGTACTTTTACTACGTTGTGGCGGCACCTTGTGGCATTCCACTGGCAGAGCGAACCCTCGACCCTGGAGGAAGGAGATAGATGTCTCGGTGTGGGAGGTGCAGGCCAAGGGGTTGACCTTAGGTGCATTTATAGTTGGTCAACGCCCGTGCCCATTTGAGGAGAAGGGAGCTGTATCTTACCGATTAAAACACGTCTCATGCACACAACTTGTGTCCGCTTAATTTTTGGCTGGTGTCCTGCGAGTCACCGCTATAAAGTATACATTTATACGACGAATTTGAAATTGGTACTTTGGGAGATATTTGGGAACGACTGTGATGTAGTTTTTCACCTCGCTTTTCATAACACAACATATTTCCGAATGGTTTAAAGATATTGCTCACGAGTTATGAATTTCTGAGTTGAAAGTGTTGAGTTCTTTCGGCAAAGCGTGCTTTGATGTAATCACGCTATTTGTTTTCTAAAAGGCAAATGAGCAAGCATGATTCATGTCACCTGGAATGCAAATGTATAAATACTTGCGGTTCAGCACGTGTGTGGTAAAGTACAAACGAGGGTCCTTGCAATATGGTGTTAGTCAATTACGCGAATCCCTATTATACAAAAGGGGTTACAAGGGAACTCACAAAGGGAGGCACACAGTCTAGAGAAAAAAGTAGACTGGGGTGTGGGAGAAAAAATGTAGATTGGTGAAAATCAATTCCCCTCTCCAACACTGGGACTCTTAGATGTGAATAAACACTTCCATTCCTTCTGCGATAATGAGCGACGGTGCACTAAAGTAGCAATGTTACAGAATTTTGAGAATTAAAAAAGTCAAGTCTGCAATTTAGCCCATCAGATAAAGCATAAAAAGAAGTTTAATTTGACACCTAATTCTCTTTCATATCTTCAGTATTAAAAGGTTATGGCCATTTTCATACTCGGAAATTAGCATATTGTTCCCTATTGATTTTCCATTGACTTAACACAAAAGTTGTGATCAAGGACAGTGAAATGGCCATAACTTTATTAAAAATTAAGAGAACTGAAAGACATTTTCAGTTATTATAGATAGAAGCATTCTGAAACAAATATTAAACATTTTTACTTGGATGACCTGAAATTAAAGCATATAATTAGTTAGTTACCCAATTGTAGCTAATTCCAAAATTCAATTACTAGATCTAAACATCTATCCATTTCTTAAGAAAAGATTAACATTTTTAAATAGCCTAAGTGTCCAAAGAACATTCACACAAGATTTCACAATGAAACATGATTTTTAAATCTCATTGACATTAATTTATTGGCCAAATGGAAGGGATTTAGTGTTCAATTGCTGTAAATTAATAGCCATTTAAATCAGCTTGCCAGTGAGTTTTTCTCCAACGCGATGGTTTGGAACGTTGCCATTGCGGTGGATTTGTAGCCCATATGCCCAGAAAGATACTGCGGGATTGAATGGGCCCCCAAATCACGTAGTCGCAACTTAAAATGTTGAATAAAGGGATCTTAAGAAGCCCTTTTTAATGTAAAAATAAGCAACCCACCTTGCCTTGTCCCCTACATGACTTCCGTCCGGTTGTCGGCGGTCGCGGCTTTAGAGGATGATTTTTAATCTACTATAGTAATTAAATAACCCAATATAGTTTAAAAATAGCTGCAGCGAACGAATTTCGCAGCGATTTTTCGTCAGTAACTAAGTAGGCTGAACAACCTCGATTTCAACAGCCTAGAGAAAATCGCGTTTTAATCCCGCCCCCCTCTCAAAGGCGCCAAAGTCGCGCACACGGGAAGCGGCAGAACTGCAGCGCCGCTGAAGGTAAGTTTTGCAACATACCTTTATAAAGCTGTAGAAACACAAAGGTAGACACAAAATGCTGTAATAACTCCGCGGGTGAGGCAGCATTTATGGAGAGAAGGAATTGGTCACATTTCGGGTCTGAAAAGGGTCTCGACCCGCAACATCGCTAATTCCTTCTCTCCATATATGCTGCCTCATACGCTGAATTACTCGAGCGTTTCTGTCTACCTTCGATTTTACCAGTACCTCTTTCTTACACATTAACACAAAAGCAGGAGGACTGAATGAGGACATTTGCAAATTTTTCAAGTAGGCAAAGGCCAGTGGAAGTTGGGATGCACCGATGTGCTCAGACATCCGACAGTGTGATATGGGCATGGAAGAATCATAATCCATCACACTGATGGTAGTGGGGGTGGGCAATGTGTTAAAACTTTCTCCCTAGTATAATGCGACTCTTTGATGCAGGGAAGTTAAGCATAGTATCAGATAACTGACGTCCAAAATGGGAGAGCGTGTATTTCCTGCTGCCTAACAAATACAGATGTAATTAACGAGACCCTTGCTCTAGTTTAAAAATGTAAAGTACGTTTTGGTACCGATCGATAATAGTAAGATTAAACGAGAACTTACCAGATATAAGTTTGATCTTTATTTTATGAGGAGTTACGATGAGGTATTACATGAAGAACCCGCCAGCCCGCATGCGCTGCAGCTTCAAAGCAACAATTTTGTTGGCGTCTACAAACCTTCCAAACACCAGATCTAGTTTTGCGTCCGTCTTTCCTTTGATGGCACAGGTGCCGTTTGACCCCCTGATTTCCTGGGAGCAATTTATATTTTGCTCCAGATTGTAGCATATGCAGTCACCGGTGTCTCGAGGGCACAAAGTCTTTAACGCCAAGCTCTTTGTTCCATAGATACGAATGAATATCTATGGAACAAAGAGCTTGGCGTTAAAGACTACGGCTGTCCGAAAGAGGCAACATGGTTAGACATCAGGTGAATACCTTTATATCACGGTTCATGTCGCAGGACGGGGAATCGAATATGAATTCGGATACATTATTTCGCAACTGGTTAGGGCGCACATTGAGTATTTTGTACAATTCTTGTCGTTTCACTATTGGAAGGATGAGCCTGCGCAGCAGATACAGCAGAGGAGATTCACGAGCGTTTTATTTCTGGAGTCAGAGTAATATTCAGAGAGTCATACATCGTGGACACGCCTTTCATCCCAACTTGCCCACGGCGAATAGCATGCCCAATACACACGACTCGCACCTGCTTGCGTTTGAATCATATTTTGTCTAAACCTAACCTAACCATAAACCTGTCCAAACGCTTTTTAAACCTTGTTATAGTCCCTTCCTCAATTACATCCTCGAACAGCTAGTTCCATATAACCACCACTCTTCATATAACATAGTTGCCTCTCGGATTCCTGTTTAATCTTTCCCTCTCATCTTATGTCCCCTAGTTATTGATTTCCCGACTCTGCGAAAGGGCATGAACTCTCCGTGCATGAACTCTACACATTCCTTCATGATCATTCACACATCTATAAGAATAGCCCTCATCCTCCTGCTTTCCATAGAATAGTCCTGGCATGCTCACACTTCCCATATCGCCCAGGCCCTCGAGAATTGACAACATTCTCCTAAGTCTTCTCGGCATTCTTCCCAGTTTAAAGACATCCTTCCCTAAACAGTTTGACCAAAATTAAACTAAGTACTCAAAATGAAGGCTCACCAAGATCTTGCGCATATGTATCATAAACGATACATATTTGACGACAGATGGCGCAATGGGCTAAGTGTTCGGCTGGCAACCGGAAGGTAGCCGGTTCGAATCCCGCTTGGAGTGCATACTGTCGTTGTGTCCTTGGGCAAGACACTTCACCCACCTTTGCCTGTGTGTGAATGTGTGTGAATGTGTGTGAGTGATTGGTGGTGGTCGGAGAGGCCGTAGGCGCAGATTGGCAGCCACGCTTCCGTCAGTCTGCCCCAGGGCAGCTGTGGCTACAGAAGTAGCTTACCACCACCGAGTGTGACTGAGGAGTGAATGAATAATGCGATGTAAAGCGCCTTGAGTATTAGAAAGGCGCTATATAAATCCCATCCATTATTATTATTATTATTAAACGCACCAACTTCCATATTCAATTTTCTGACCAACGACGTTGAATGTGACGAAAGTCTTCTTGGTGACTCTATCTGTACGTGACGCCGCATTCAACGCACCTGCAGGTCTGGATCCGTCTTTCTGCAATACAACCCAGATCCCTGTCATTGACGATGTAGGTCTTACTCTGATCAGATTCCCCAAAACTCAACACGTCGCACATCCCTGTATAAAAATCCATTAACCATTCCACAGCCCACAAGCCCAATTGATAATGACCCTGCTGCAATTCTGATTACCGGCTTTGACATCTACAATGCCATCCACTTTATTGCCATCTGCAAACGTATTAATTCTGCCTTGTAAGTAGTCATCCAAATCATCGATATAGATGACAAACATTAAATCGACCATCAACACCACTACTACCGGCAACCAGTCCGATAAACATCTATAACCATATAACCATATAACCATATAACAATTACAGCACGGAAACAGGCCATCTCGGCTCTACAAGTCCGGGCCGAACACTTATGTTCCCATAATTCCATCAACCTGCACTCAGATCATAACCCTCCATTCCTTTCCCATCCATATACCTATCCAATTTAGTTTTAAATGATAAAATCGAACCTGCCTCCACCACTTCCACTGGAAGCTCAGTCCACACAGCTATCACTCTCTGAGTAAAGGAGTCCCCCCTCATGTTACCCCTAAACTTCTGTCCCTTAATTCAGAAGTCATGTCCTCTTGTTTGAATCTTCCCTACTCCCAATGCGAAAAGTTTATCCACATCAACTCTGTCTATCCCTCTGATCATTTTAAAGACCTCTATCAAGTCCCCCCCTTAACCCTCTGCGCTCCAAAGAATAAAGACCTAACTTATTCAACCTTTCTCTGTAACCTAGTTGCTGAAACCCAGGCAACATTCTAGTAAAACTCCTCTGTACTCTCTCTATTTTGTTGACATCCTTCCTATAATTGGGCGACCAAAATTGTACACCATACTCCAGAATTTGTCTCGCCAATGCCTTGTACAATTTTAACATTACATCCCAACTTCTATTCTCAATGCTCTGATTTATAAAGACTAGCACACCAAAAGCTTTCTTTACCACCCTATCTACATGGGATTCCACCTTCAGGGAACTATGCACAGTTATTCCTCGATCTCTCTGTTCAACTGCATTCCTCAATTCGCTACCATTTACCATGTACGTCCTATTTTGATTTGTCCTGCCAAGATGTAGCACCTCACACTTATCAGCATTAAACTCCATCTGCCATCTTTCAGCCCATTCTTCCAAATGACCTAAATCCCTCTGTAGACTTTGGAGATTTTCTTCATTATACACAACACCACCTATCAAGTCAAGTCAAGTTTATTCGTCACATACACATACGAGATGTGCAGTGAAATGAAAAGTGGCAATGCTCGCGGACTTTGTGCAAAAAGACAAACAAACAAACAAACAAACAAACTATAAACACAATCATAAACACACACATATTATTTTGCATATTAAATATGGGAAGGAAAAACGTTCAGTAAAGTTAGTCCCTGGTGAGATAGGAGTTTACTGTCCGAATGGCCTATGGGAAGAAACTCCTTCTCAACCTCTCCGTTCTCACAGCATGGCAACGGAGGCGTTTGCCTGACCGTAGCAGCTGGAACAGTCCGTTGCATGGGTGGAAGGGGTCTCCCATGATTTTATTGGCTCTGGAGTTGCACCTCCTGGTGTATAGTTCCTGCAGGGGGGCGAGTGAAGTTCCATAGTGCGTTCGGCCGAACGTACTACTCTCTGCAGAGCGTTCTTGTCCTGGGCAGAACAATTCCCAACTCAGATGATAATATTTCCGGACAAGATGCTTTCCACAGCCGCTGCGTAGAAGCACTGGAGGATCCTCGGAGACAATCTGAATTTCCTCAATTGCCTGAGGTGGTAAAGGCGCGGCCTTGCCTTACTCACGAGTGCTGAGGCGTGTGATGTCCATGTCATATCCTCAGAGATGTGGACTCCCAGATATTTAAAACAGCTCACCCTATCCACATGATCCCCATTTATCCTCAATGGTGTGTACGTCCTCGGATGATATGCCTCCTAAAGTCCACGATCAGCTCCTTCGTTTTGTTGATGTTCAAGAGGAGGCTGTTATCCTGGCAGCAGAGTGCTAGATCAGCCACCCCCTCCCGGTAGGCCTTCTCATCGTTGTCTGAGATCAGGCCCACCACCACAGTGTCATCAGCAAACTTAATTATTGAGTTGGAGCTGAACCTAGCCACACAGTCATGTGTGTAAGGGGAGTACAATAGGGGGCTGAGGACGCAACCCTGGGGCGACCCTCTGCTCAGTGTGAGGGACTTCGATGTATTCTTGACTACCTGGGGCCTAGCGGTGAGAAAGTCCAGGACCCAGGCACACAGGGAGGTATTGAGCCCCAATTCCAGTAGCTTCCCAGCCAGTCTGGTGGGGTCTATTGTGTTGAAGGCTGAACTGAAGTCTATGAACTGCACCCTCGCGTAGCCCTCCTTCTGGCTGTCAAGATGAGAGAGAGCGGTGTGCAAAACCTGGGAGACCGCATTGTCCGTGGATCTGTTCGGACGGTATGTGAACTGCAACGGGTCCATGTTCCGAGGGAGGAAGGCGCAGATGTGTTTCTTCACCAGCCTCTCAAAGGACTTCATGAATACCGAGGTGAGGGCCACCGGTAGTCATTCAGACAGGCTGGGGAGGCATTTTATGGTACCGGTACAATGATGGATTTTTTGAAGCAGGCAGGGACCACGGACTTGTCCAGGGAGAGGTTGAATATTGTAGTGAGCACCGGAGCTAGCTGCGTAGCACAGGACTTGAGTACTCGACCCGAGATGCCATCGGGGCCTGCAGCTTTCCTCGTGGATACTAAGATACTAAGATACTAGGCATCCTAAGATACTATCTTGGTATCATCTGCATACTTACTTTAGACCATCACGTGCTTCCTTCCATGAAACGAATGTTCTAACCAATCGGCTAGCTGTCCTTGGTTCCCATAAGAACAGGCTCTTCGGAGCAGCCTACCACAACCGTTTTGCATAGATCTTCAAAAGCGAACAGGAAAATACTGGAGACATGGTTAATCGCTCTGTTTAACTTTCAATTAGATTGAATGCATCGGAATACGAGCCAATCACATTGCCCAACTAATCATTTGTAATGAATACACATTGCAACCGTCAAGTAACTAGAAAATAAACGTCACATTGTCGGAACGTGCAGAACTGCTGCCTCACAGCTTTGGAGCCCCTGCGTAATTCCGTAAATGTAATATTGACAGAATTGAATTTGCATACTGACTGCAAATTCAATTATTTCGGAACATTGCTTCCACCAGCGTTCTCAGAGTTCCTCCGTCATTTGTAAGACTCTGGTGTAGTTCGGCTGATTTGGCTGTTTCAGATGTGGGAACATCTGGAGGAGCTGATGGAAATGCGGGGCGCAATTGTTGTTTGCATGCCCATAGTTCCAGAATAAACACGTGCACATATACGGCGATACAGCCGAAACATAGAGAGCAGTTCTTTCCTTTGTTAACATATCCACTTGCTCTGCTGACAAGATATGTCAATAACTGAAAATGATTTAAAAAAAGAAGCGGAAATGAAAGCAATGCTCACAGATGTCCAATCGGAATGCACCATTTACATATGCCTTTGCAGCAGCCTAAGCCCCAGCCCCTCCCCCCCAACCCCGCAGCCTGTGTCGAAGCGCGTCATCACGTGTGTGGGAATAGAGAAAGAGGATTGGGGGTGATAGGGAAAGGGGAACAGATGGACTGTCTCTACCCCTCCCCTTCCACTCTCCCTCTCCACTATTTCCCCTCTCTCCCCCAACCCCTCTCCCCCTCCCTCCGCACTATCCCCCTCCCCTCCCCCATCTCCCTCCCCCCCTCCCCCACACCTCTCTCCCCCTCTCCCATCCCTCTCCCCCCCACCCCCCCCATCCCTCTCTCCGCTTCCTCCTTCCCTCTCTCCACCCTTCTCAATTTCCCCACCCCTCTACCTCTCCTCCCCCTCCTCCTCCCATCCCATCACTCTCTCCCCTACCCCCCTTCCCTCCCCTTCCCTCACCAACCGCTCTTCCCTCTTTCCCCATCCCCCTTCTGTACCCCACCCCCTTCCCTCTCTCTCCCCACCCCCTTCCCCCTCCCCACTCTTCCCCCTACATCCACAGTCTTCCCCCTCTACCCCTGCCCCATCTACCACCTCGCCTCCCCCCCCCACACCTCTGTCCCTCTTCCACCACTTATCCTACCCCTCCCTCCCCACTCTTACACTTCTCTCCCCCTTATCCACCCCTCTGCCTCCCCACCCCTCCCTCTCCCCCTCCCTCCCCTCTCTCCCCCACCCATTAATCCTAACCCTCTGACCCTCCACCGCCACTCCCCCTACCCCTCTCCCCCTCCCTCCCCACGTCATCTTCTCTCCCCCACACCCTCCCACTCTCCCCACTATTTCTCCTCCATCCCCCCAGCCCTCTTCCCCTCCCTCCACACACTTCCTCCTCCCTTTTCTACCAAAACTCCCTCCTCTCCTTCCTCCCCTACCACATCTGCCTCCTCCCCCCTCGCCCACACCATTGTCAACCCTCCCCCATCCCTCTCTACTCCCCTCCCCCACCCTCTCTCCTCCCCCTCTCCATCTCCCTCTCCTCACCTATCTCCCTCTCCTCCCACTCCTCCTCCCACCCCATCCCTCCCTCCCCCTTCCCTCACTACCGCACCCCTTCCCTCCCTCCCCTCGCCCCCTTCCCCCTACCCCTCTGTCCCTTATCCACAGAAGTAGTTGAGGCCAGTTCATTGGCTATATTTAAGAGGGAGTTAGATGTGGCCCTTGCGGCTAAAGGGATCAGGGGTATGGAGAGAAGGCAGGTACAGGATACTGAGTTGGATGATCTGCCATGATCATATTGAATAGCGGTGCTGGCTCGAGGGGCCGAATGTCCTACTCCTGCACCTAATTTCTATGTTTCTATGTTTCCCTCTCATTACCCCTCTCCCTCCTTCACCCATCCCTCTCTCCCCACCCCCCTTCACTCTCTACCCCACCTCCTCCCCTCTCTACCCCCGCCCCCTTACCCACTGTCCCTTTTCCACCACTCCTCCTACACCTCCCTCCCCACTCTTCCGCTGCTCCCCCTCACCCCACCCTTCTCCCTCTCCCACCCCTCACTTTCCCACTCCCTTCCCCTCCCCTCTTTCCACCCGCCCCTTACCCGTACCCCTATGACCCTCCCCACACTTCCACCACTCCCCCTCCCTCTCCCACTATCCCTCCCCACACCCTTCCCTCTCTCCCCCCGCCCCCTTCCCCCTACACCTCTGTCCCTCTTCCACCACTCCTCCTACCCCTCCCTCCCCTCTACCACTTCTCTCACCCTTACCCCACCCCTCTCCCTCTCCGACCCCCACCCCTCTCTCTTCACCCTCCCTCCACACTTTACCCCCTCCCTCCCCTTCCTCCTCCCTCCTCCACTCCCTCCCCATCCCTCCCCACTCCCCCACACCGCTATCCCCTCCCCATCCCTCTCTCCTCCCCTTCTCCTTCTCTTCACCCCTCTCACTCTCCTCCCCTCCCATCCCTCTCTCTCCTACTCACCTACCCCCCCCCCCTCCACCCCATCTCCCTCCTCCCCTCCCTCCGCCCCTCCTGCACACTTCTCCCCGCCTCCCCATCCCTCTGCCCTCCCCATCCCCACCCCTATCTCCTCTCCATCTCCTCACCCCTCTCATCACGCTCCTCCTCCCACCCCCATCCCTTTCTTCCCCCAACCCCATTCCCTCCCTCTCCCACCCTTTCCTCCTTCCCACCGGCTTCCCCTCTCCACTCTTCCCCCTCCCTCCACACTCTTCCTCCTCTCTCCCATACCCCTCACATATCTCCCCGCCCCTATCTCCTCCCCCTCCTCCATCTCCCTCTCATCACCCTTCTCCCCCTCCTCCTCCAACCCCGTCCCTCTATCCCACACCTCCTTCCCTCTCTACCCCATCCCTTCCCTCTCTTCCCCGCCCCATCCCCCTACCCCTCTGTACCTCTACCACCACTCCCCCTTACCCCACCCCTCTCCCTCTCCCTCCCCCACCCCTCACTCTCCCCCTCCCACACCTTACTTCCCCCACCCCTTCCACCTACCACTCTGTCCCTCTTCCATCACTCCCCCTTCCCCTCTCCCATCCCTCCCCACTTCCACTTCTCTCCCCCTCCCCTTCCCACTCACCCCACTCTTTCCCCTCTCTCCCCCCACACATCTGTCCCTCCTCCACCACTTCATCTACCCCTCCCTCCCCACTCTTACACTTCTCTCCCCCTTATCCCCCTCACTTCCCGACCCCTCCCTCCACAATCTTCTCCCTCCGCTCCTACCCTATAACCCCCCTCCCCTCCCTCCCTCATCCCTCCCCAATTTCCCACACCTCTCTCCCCCTCCCCCATCGCTATCTCCTCCCCTCCCCCACCCCTCTCTCCTTCCCCTCTCCAGCTCCGTCTCCTCACCCCTCTCCTCTCCTTCCCCTCCTCAACCACCCCCACCCCTCCCTCCCACACCCCCTTCCCTCTCTATCCCACCCCCTTCCCTCTGTACATCGCCCCCTTACCCCTACCCCTCTGTCCTTCTTCCACCACTCCCCCTACCCCTCCCTCCCCACTTCCACCTCTCCCCCTTACGCCACCCCTCTCCCTCTCCGTCCCCCACCCCTCTCTCTCCCCTCCCTCCCCCCACCCCTTACCCTAACCATTCCCCTACCACTCTGTCCCTCTTCCACCACCACGCTTCCACTCTCCACCTCCCTCCCTCCCCACTCTTGCACTTCTCTCCCCAACCCCCTCTCCCTCCCCACTCTTTCCCCTCTCTTCCCCCACCCACTCCTCCCCATCCCTCCCCCCCCATCTCCCACACCTCTCTCCCCCTCCCGCATCGCTCTCTCCTCACCACCCCCACCCCTCTCTCCTTCCCCTCTCCATCTCGCTCTCCTTAGCCCTCTCCCTCTCCTCCCCCTCCTCCTCCCACACCCATCCCTTTCTCCCCCACCTCCTTCTCCCTCCCCACTCTTCCCCATCCCTCCACACTCTTCCCCCTCTCTTTTCTACCCCATTTCACTCCTCACCCTCCCCACTCCCCCACACCTCTCTGCCCCTCCCCTCTCTCTTCCCCTCCCCCACTCCTCTCTCCACCTCCTCTCCATCTTCCTTGCCAAATACATTCTTCCCATAGAGGGAGTACAGAGATGGTTAACCAGACTGATTCCTGCGATGTCAGGACTTTCATATGAAGAAAGACTGGATAGACTCGGCTTGTACTCGCAAGAATTTAGAAGATTGGGGGGGCATCTTATAGAAACTTACAAAATTCTTAAGGGGTTGGACAGGCTAGCTGCAGGAAGATTGATCCCGATGCTGGGGAAGTCCAGAACATGGGGTCACAGTTTAAGGATAAGGGGGAAATCTTTTAGGAACGAGATGAGGAAAACATTTTTCACACAGAGAGTGGTGATTCTCTGGAATTATCTGCCACAGAAGGTAGTTGAGGCAAGTCCATTGGCTATATTTAAGAGGGAGTTAGATGTGGCCCTTGTGGCTAAAGGGATCAGGGGGTATGGAGACAAGGCTGGTACAGGATACTGAGTCGGATGATCAGCCATGATCATATTGAATGGCGGTGCAGGCTCGAAGGGCCGAATGGCCTACTCCTGCACCTAATTTCTATGTTTCTATGTATCCCTCTCTTCACCCCTCTCC
The DNA here is from genome assembly GCF_010909765.2 of Amblyraja radiata. Taxonomy (NCBI): domain Eukaryota; kingdom Metazoa; phylum Chordata; class Chondrichthyes; order Rajiformes; family Rajidae; genus Amblyraja; species Amblyraja radiata. The sequence continues at coordinate 7,826,328 of NC_046000.1, read as the reverse complement.
CTCTCCCACCCATCCCTCTCTCCCCCATCACCCTTCACTCTCTACCCCACCCCATTCCCTCTCTCCCCCCGCCCCCTTCCCCTACCCCCTGTCCCTTTCCACCACTCCCCATACACCCCCCTTCCCACTCTTCCACTGCTCTCCCTCACCCCACCCCTCTCCCCCCACCCCTCTCTCTCCCCCTCCCTTCCCCCTTCCTCCACCTCCCTTCCCCCTCACTCCCCCACCTCCACCCCCTACCCCTCTGACCCTCCCCACTATTTCACCTTTCCCCCACCCCCTCCCACTATCCCTGCCCACTCTTCACCCTCCCTCCACACTCTTTACCCTCCCTCCCCTACCCCCTCCCTCCTCCTCTGCCTCCCCATCCCTCCCCTCTCCAACACACCTCTCTCCCCTCCCCTCTCCTTCTCTTCACCCCTTTCCCTCTCCTCCCCTCCCATCCCTCACTCTCCTACTCACCTTCCCTCTCCCCCACCCCTCCGCCCCATCCCTCTCCTCGCCCCCTCCGAATCTCCCCCACACCTCTCTTCCCCTCCCCATCCCTCTCACCCCCCTCCCCCACTCCACTCTCCTTTCCCTCTCCTCACCCCTCTCCTCCTACTCCTCCTCCTCCCACCCCCATCCGTCTTCCCCACCCCCATTTCCTCTCTCTTCCACCCCTTCCCTCTTCCCATCGCCCTCCTCCTCCCCACTCTTCCTCCTCCCTCCACACTCTTCCTCCTCTCCCCCCTACCCCACACATCTCTTCCCCGCCCCTCTCTCCTCCCCCTCAAAATCTCCCTCTCCTCACCCACCTCCTCTCACCCCATCCCTCTCCCCACACCTTCCCTCTTTACCCTACCCCCTTCCCTCTCTTCCCCCGCCCCCATCCCCTACCCATCTGTACCTCTTCCACCACTTCCCCTTACCCCACCCCTCTCCCTCTCCCTCACCCACCCCTCACTCTCCACTCCCACCCCTCTCTCCCCCCACCCCTTCCACCTACCCCTCTGTCCCTCTTCCATCACTTCCCCTACCCCTCTCCCCTTCCCTCCCCACTCTACCACTTCTCTCCTCCCTTCCCCCTCCCATCTCCCTCCCCACTCTTTCCCCTCCCTCCCCCCACCCCTCTCCCCCTCTCTCCTTCCTCCCCTCCCCCCCCATCCCAACCTCCCCCACACCTCTTTCCCCATCCCCCTCTCTCACCCCCTACCCCGCTCTTCTTTCCCACCCAAATCTCTCCCGTTTCCTCCTCCTCCTCTCCCCGCCCTCCCCTCTTCTCATCCCCCCTCCCCCCACATGTGTGTTTGGGGGGTGGTTAGTGTGAGTGTGATGCCGCAGCCCCCTCCCCCTCCCCCCGAAAACGCCGTTGGATAAACAGACCCAACGGGTCTGCACTTGGTCTAGTGTCTTGATAAACTCTTGAATAAATTATGCTTTTGAGAAATTAAAGACTACGAGGTTTTCTTGTGAGCCTTAGTTATAAATGCGAAAGCCCCCTACCTGAAACCAGAGTAGGGGCACAAATCAAATATACAATCCCCTTCATCAAATGGCGCAAGGAATAGGGTACTTCACAGGCCGTCTGTTAACAATGTGGCTGGAAATCGAGCGACTTGGTTTAATTTTACCACTGATTGTTAATAAAGTAGATTCCGTAGTCATATCAGGCGGTCGTAATTTGCGGTACGAAAAGAAAAAATCGGAGGGAAAAGAAAGCGTGATGACTGCTGTGCGAGATCGATGGAGGTTTAATACGTTATGTGGATATGCGGGGACGAATATTGAAGACAACAGCCACGTGTGTGTCATTCCACCGCGATAACACACCCACGTAGCTTGTGTTGGGTGAAAACACGGAAGTGGTATGAAATAATATTAATTATCGGTGGGGCACTTGAGGTTGGCTGACCGATAAGAAGCACGCTGATGTCAAGTGGAGTCCCCAATATGTTTAGTGCGAGTAATAGTGGATATTGATTTAAAAATAAAAACAATGACAGAAATACAGAGAGGGAGATGAATAATGTCCGTAAACTTCCCTAGCTGAACAAAACGGCTGGTGGCAGGGGCAAGGTAAAGGTAAATGTACGCACAACCATGGCGAAGAATCACCATGGAAAGGTAACACGTGGACGAGAGCAGCAGTGAAGCGCACACGGGATTGGAAAGGAAAGAAATCACGCGGGAAGATGGTAGCCGCTACATCGCCAACCACTATGCCAGTTGACTGAAACGACGTTGAATGGGAGAGTTTAGACGATGATACATATATATATGGGCATGATGAGGACTGGGGGCAGAAATGAAAATGTATAATGGGAAACGAAAGGGGACCGATAAGTCCATTCATCCGCTCGAGTCAGCTTTTACGTTCATTCCGATCATGTCCAATCTAAACGTTGCCTTATGTCCCTTTTCCAGCTATCTCCCAAAAACCGTGTCCCTCTTTGTTGGGTCTTTCTCCTGTTAAATATATTTAGCGATTATTCATGGCTCTCTCCAGAAGGGAATTATAATGATTACCGATCTACTGAGATAATTTTATTTTCAATATGTGGTATTAATTGGCGCCACCTTGATCCAAAACAACATTTCGACATACATAATCCGACCAGAAGAAGCAGTATCCCAGCATCGACACGGCATAATATCCTTGTATATTATTGCCTCTCACTTACTTGCCATGCGATGACTATAGTCCAGTACTGCTCAACATGTCCCAGTCTATCAGGCAACCGCCCCACCCCCCACCCCGCCTCCATTACAGGGATGAAACTGTTGTGACATCCCTAGACAACCTGTAAAGTAGGAACGTTTTAATGTATGTCCACCAAAACTTCACGCAATGCCACGACTGCAGCTTCACAGACGTGCCTTTATGCCACAATAACATTTACGCATATTTCGCTCCAAATCCGAGATGTATTTTTTCAGGTCTCAGTTTTAAACTACCGTCGTTTAAGTAATCAGCTGTTCCCCAATGACACTTATAAATTGAAACGCGTCGCGTGATTCCACCTGGATTCAAGGAATATACCTAATTAATGGCACAGATAAGGTTCATCGTAGGAAATATGAGTAAGGGATTTGGAGAGGATCTGAGTGTGGACTGATGGCTATCATCTCACCCAGAGCGGTGAATACCTGGTCTACACAACCGGAAAAAAAGTGAAGGAAGAATAATCCCTCAAACCAGTAAAGATGGGTCGTCAATCACCTTGTCCCAAATTCTGGTGGTGGCCATAATATTTATGACTACGACGTTGATGTGGTGGCAGAAATATGCTAATTCCATGATGTATGAGTCTGACCCTCTAATTCACTAATTTTCCATCTGCTTACTCCCTTACGGTACAATGCGCACTTTGATCCTCTGAACCTTTGGTCCACTTCGTGTGTTTGGATCATGCGAATATGAGGTTTTCCAACGCCAACCGCTCCATTCTCGTTATCAATATAGACTATAAATCAATTTCATGCAGACTCTATTCGCAAGAACGCAAAATTGTGCAGCCCGAGTTGGGCTGAGATCGGAACGTCGAGGTCGGAGCGAATTGGGCCAAAGTTGGAACCTCGTGGTCGTGGGAAGTCGGGCCGAATTTGAAGCCTTAAAGTCGCAGCCGGGACGACACCGCGTGCCAGTCGGGTCGAAGTTGGAAGGAGTCCAGAGGAGGTCCGAACCTCCAGGTCGGAGCAAGTCGCGCCGAGTTTGGAAGCTCGAGCTTGAAGCGATTCAAGCAGAAGAGGACGGATCGCGCCGTAGAAAACAACGGGTAATCAGTGCACGTTGGGTTGTGAGGGTGGGTGGGGGGTGGGTGGGGGGTGGGTGGGGGGTTAGGGGGTATCAGAACAAAGGGGAACACGGCGGGGAGAAGGGTGCACAGGGAATGACCATGGGTAAATATTTGTTTAATCTTTCTCGACGCCTTTTTGGCGATTATTTTACGTACTTCGTATGCAAAAGTTAATTGTTTCATTGTGCCTAGTTAAAAGTAATAATGATGTATCATCACCACCATCATTATCATCATCATCACCATCTGTGCAAAACACACACGACTGGCAATTTAAACTTTATCCCTCTCTGCTTGAAGTTATGCCCTTTAGTAATTGATTCTATTTTGAAAAAACTGTTCTGACTGTCTGCAATATCTATGTATCTCATAATGTTATATACTTCAATCAGATATCCCAGCAAGATCCAGCGTTCCAGAGAAATCAAACCAAGTCTGTCCAACCTCTCGCTGTAGTGAATATCACCTGAGCCAGGCATCTTATACATCTCCCCAGCAGCTTTCCCAAACCCAACACATTTTCCAAGATTATGACGGCCAGAAAGCAACGCAATACACGAAATGACAGGTAATCGATACCATTTCAAGCTGCATTATGACATGCTGAAACTTCTACACAATGCCCCGACCGATGAAAGCCAGGACGTCATATGCTTGTTTTATTCGTGTTGCCATTTCCCTGGAGTCATGGGCTACTCTTGGTAGTTTCCATCAAGCTCTGGGGTCCGATCGTCCAAAATAGTCATTCAGTCATAGAATGATACAGTGTGGAAACAGGCCCTTCGGCCCAACTTGGCGAGAGCGGCCAACTTGCCCCAGCTACAATATTCCCACCTCCCCGCGTTTGCACCCTCCAACCCTGTCCTACCCACGTATCTGACTAACTGTTTCTTAAATGTTGGGATAATCCCTTCCTCAACTACTTCCGCTGACACCTTGTTCCATATACCAATCACCTTTTTTTGTGAAGAAGTTAGCTCTCAGATTCCTATCAAATCTTTCCCCCTTCACATTAAACGTATGCCCTCTGGTCCTGGATTCAATACTCCTGGCAATAAACTTTTTACACCTACTCCTGATGATTTTTTTCACCTCAATGTGAGAACCCCTCATACTTCTACGCACCAAGGCGCCAAATGATCATCAATGGACCTAAGAACTCCTCCTGTTTTAACTGAAAGTTCCGATCATGATCGTATTCATACTCTGGTCTCACTGTCCACAATATTCCCATTTTCCGCGAAGAACGATGCGATGCACTGATTTAGTATCTCGCATCCATCCTGAGACGCTAAGCATAAATGATCTGACTTATTATTAAGTGGTTGCACCTCCTTTCGAGTTCTCCACTTGTTTGTTTTTAAATTTAATTAGAAAATGCCATTAGTTTCATTTAATCGTGGTAGCCATGAATATTTAATGCCCCTTCTATCTGTCATAATTCCCTGCTTCTTCTTTTTTTAACATTCGCAGAGGTCTGTCTGATATAATTTTCATAAAACTTAAATATGTTCATATATTTTTCTTTTCGACCACGTTTCATCCACGTGTGCCTCACCTTCTGCATCCTGTTACTCATCCGTACGGCAATATTGTGGTCGATAACACTGATCAGCTGGTCTTCTAACGACTCCCGGAAATCAGATGTGAGCTTACCTAATAAATCCTTCTTCCAATTTATCCCCTCACGTTCTGCCTTGTCATTTTGCAATTTGTTGTCCGCCAACTCAGTATCTTCCATCAAGATGCAGACTTACCTTTATTCATAATAATCTCAAAACTTAAAGTGATCTGATGTCCCATCAAAAATTATTAACTACAGGAACATATTGAGGAAAAAGGGTGGTTTAAATCTGGACCCGCGAAGTATTCGTTCATTTTACCTTCCAAATTAAACCCCGTCCCCCAACTGTACTATCCTATATGTTCCCTCTACGGGAAAAATATGGATGCTTATTTAGACCTGATTGACCATGACTGAAACAATATTTATGACAACGTGTTTTCTTCAGGTTCTTCAAACCTCGGGATAGAACGATAACGTTTACAACATGTTGTTCAGAAATGTTGTACACACGAGTATTTGTAAAATCCCTAGAGGAGAGATCGCATTACACAATAGCACGAGTAAAGATCGTTGACGGTGTTTGTTCAACATGTTATGGCTGATGTAACTGAGGAGGCGTTCCCACTAATTGGAAGAGTAGATCGTACCTATCCTATATTATAACTGCTTCATCCAATCGCCGGTATATGGTGTAGTTGGAATGATTTAAAAGACTGATCGTATCTTCCCGGAGAAGATGCCATCTGTTACAATATACGACGTCGCGAGCATTTATTATCCTGTACTGGCTGCAGTTGGTATACCCGGTAAGGAACACTATCTAATTACTATCCGAGACTTTCTGTTACCTGAATCATAATCCACATTGATGCATCTGTTGTCCAGTTCTTAATTCATTTGTGCCATTTCAGGTCGTTGAAATTATTATTTTGTCTCTGATTTTCGCATTTTAATGTAATCTCCCAGGCATTATTGGTACATATTTCGGATGTCCGAATTTCCATTAACAGGAACCCATAGATTTATTTAACAAACCTATCCATTGTTTGCTGTCCTTGCAGCTTGTGTTGACGGCGGACCAGAGCATTCCAGAACCCCGTCTTTCTCTGCCATGACGCAGCAAATTATCCCAACGGATGCATCCTTTGAAATACGGTCACATGACTGGACTCCATGGTGCAGACTTCTATGTGGATTGATACTTGCGCTTCCAAACCAGCTCAATGCTGAAACTGGCGTGTGACGAAGGCATTGTATGGTCGTCAAACAAATTCAGACAGTATCCGAACTATTCCGTCATGTCGATTCATTGAGGAGCATTTTGCTCTACGGGCAAAACATGATATGCTTCCGGATAACGGCGAGGGATAATGTTCACATAACACGACCAATGCGGAGGTTTTGCAAGGACAACAAATTGGGGACGAGGGGTCCAATCTCTATTATTGCGCCAATAGGGTCCACACACATACGTTAACTACAGAAAAGACCACATAGGACACATGCAGAGTGAGACAGCTGTTAAATGCAGAGCTGCATCACGTGTCCTGCAGCCCCGGCTCAATCTGCGCGGAGAGGACAACTGCACTGATATCACAGTGAAATAGTTGGCCCGTTCAGTTGCATACGGAGACATACAGGTCGTCGATGACATAAAGCTGCCACGCGAAAATTAGATCATCGTTTCGAATATCACACACTCAATACATATAATATATCTCTTGTCGGCCGCTTTACCAATATACCCTGTTCCATCTTGAAAACTGCCTTTGGCATCCTTCCATATTTCAAAGTGGCTCGACGTAACTGTGAGGGACCACTAGTCAATTACGTTCGGGCGAGCTACAGCATCCTGAATCCAACATCGAATTCGGTAACCGTCAGGTATCTCATCATACCTGCGACACCGGAAGCATCGTTTTCTGCTGCATTTCATCGTGTACAATTTGATCCGATTGTGTTCCTTTATTCACACACACTCTGTTATTGAATGAACCCGGCGTTCTGATTTTTGTTACTGTTTCCGCCCATTTCCCACTCTCATGTCACGGCCTTTCGTTGGTCTTTATGAACGAATTACCGTATCTGCCTTCCCCTATCGCAGATCGCAACGTTCGATTCATCCATTCAGTGTTGGTACTTTAGTCCAATTCGGCACATCCCGCACATTGTGCAAGATGAAACGACCACGTTTTCTCTAGTTCCTTGTTTCTATGAAAGGTTTCCGCTCTTACGACGTTAACGGATTTTTTTCACAGGTGCTGCCTGATCTGCTGAATGTTACGAACCGTTCTTCTTTATTTTAAATATATTGCGCTCAATGTACCGTTGCTTAGCCTTTGAATCATTTTCACGTTTTGCCCCAAGCTCCATATTAGGGATTTGCCGTTTGCCGTTTTGCCGTTTTGGCTGATTTGCCGTTTAAACCAGAGCAGTGAGAGCAAGTGGAGCTAGTATAGTAGTCGGCTATTCCAGATAGCGGTGCATTTGCTGTGCATTCAATTGTTTTTATTTGCTAAACAAGTGGTGCTGATCACCTTAAATGTTAGTGAAATTAACACTCTGGTTCCCTTTTCCGTGCAGTTAATTTAACAGCGATCGTGATCCTGTCGCGTGGAAGATGCGGACTTTCCAAATGTGTCACTCGCTACCTGATGGGAATGGCAGCGGCCGATTTCATGGTGATTGTCTTTGCTATTATTTTTGAACCGATTAATAACATCGATTTTTACGCCGGTTTCTTGCTCATAACACCGGTGTGTGCGTTGTCGCATCTTTTTAAACTTGCAAGCATGGACTGCTCCGTTTGGTTCACTGTTGCTTTCACATTCGATCGCTTCATCGCGATTTGTTGCCAAAACCTGCGGAAAATATATTGCACGGAGAGGACAGCGGCAATAATTATGGTAACAGTGGCGACAGTAAGTTGTTTACGGTGCATTCCTTTTTACTTTGTCGTCGAGTCTTATGCGATAATTGACAATGTGCCTTGGCGTTGCGTCCCAATACCTGAATACTTCACTTCCTTCGCGTGGAAAGCGTTCGAGGTTGTAGACAGTGTCATAACTCCGTTATTGCCAATTTCTTTCATTCTTCTGTTTAATGGATTAACGGTCAGGCATATAATCATGGCAAATAAAATCCGCAGGGGCCTCCGCAGCAACAGTGAGAATCAGAAAGATTCAGAAGTGGAAAACCGGAGAAAATCAATGATTCTGCTGTTCGCTCTGTCAACCAATTTTATATTATTGTGGTTACCCTACGTAATACACTCCATGAACTGGCAAGCAGAGAATATGACTTACACAGAAAAATCATTGAACACTCCGATATATGTCTTTCAACAATGTGGGGCTATGTTAATAGCCCTCAGTACCTGCACCAACACCTGCATCTACGGACTGACACAAAAGATGTTCAGAGAGGAGCTGAAAAATGGAATTAAGTATGTGTTTACATTAAATGGGCTGCTGTGTAAATAGAGTGAATGCCATCTGTATGTAATTTGCTTAATATTTCAATTAAATATTCGAAAGTATTTGTAATTTTCGCAAGCATGCCATAAGCCTGAGAATGACAACAGTTTGAATCGGGATCCCAGTGTTCAAGCGGCAATAAAATAAACAATTATAATAATAATAATAATAATAATAATAATAATAATAATAATAATAATAATAATAATAATAATAATAATAATAATAATAATAATAATAATAATAATAATAATAATAATAATAATAATAATAATAATAATAATAATAATACATTTTATTTAATGGGCGCCTTTCAGACATCTCAATAATAATAATAATAATAAATTTTATTTCTGACATGCATAGCAAGATTTACATAATTCACCTTATTTTGTGCGCGAGATATAGAGGGTTGCAGTGTTCAGTATATCAGCTAACCAGTGAAAGTGATGTACAATTCAACGTATGTAATAATAATAATAGATTTTATTTAATGGGCGCCTTTCATACATCTCAAGGACACCTTACATAGTAATCGGAATAAAACATATAATCGGAATAAAACAAGTAATTAAAGACATCACAGTGACACAAATTAAAAACAGAATTCAATCCAAAAACAGAAAATCAAAAACACAGTGTGAAAAGAGAGCAGCGGCAGCCAAAGCGCGCCAGCGTCCACTCTCTCTTCACGGCAGCCATCTTGGACACAGACCTACAGGACTACAATTAGACAAAAAAATCATCCCCCCACAGTGGATAGCACTGTGGAGGAAGGCACAATGTCCAATCCCCACCCCATGTTCACCCCAAAGTCAGGCCTATTGAGGCCACCACAATTGCCTCTACGGAGGCCCGATGTCCCTGGCCGTTCTCACCGGGTGGTCTTGCCCCGGCGTCGGGAGAGTCCTTTCGGCGGCTGGGCCACTTGGAACGGCCGCTTCTTGGTTGGAGCCCGCGGCTGCCGAAGCCGACAAGGCCGCGCCGGTTTGGAGCTCCCAGGCTCCCGATGAAAAAGTCGGCGCCGCTTCTCCGCACCGCCGCCTCTCTGCTCCGCAGTCCCGCAGCCCGGAGGTGTTGCTCTCGGCGGTCCAGCTCGCCAGAGCTCCAGCGCGGCGACCCAGGCAAGGCATCGCCCGCTCCGCTCCGCTCCGCTCCAACGCTGTGCCGCCGCCGAGGCCGAGGTGCTGGGCGGTCCCCGCCCGGAAACGGCGCTCCAAGCCCGCTGGTAGGCCACGAGCAAAGATCTTATAAGATCTTTGGCCACGAGGACGGGTCGACGGGCAGCCCGGAGAAAAGGCTGCCACACCGACCAGGTAGGGACCTAGAAATAAAGTTTACACCTACCCCCCACATTAAAAAGACCATATCCCCTACAAACAAAAAACATGACTCACTAAAAACTATTAAAAAAAACGAATTTAAAACGGACGGCTGCTGGCTAGCAGCCGTTCACCAAGATGGCTCCTCCCCTTTGTACATTACTCTTAATACATAGAGTAACTAAACTTGTGACATCATTGTTACTTTGATAGTCTTCACATTCAAGTTACATTACTCGCTGGTAAGGTTTAAAACAATAAAATGCATCAATGCTCGAAAAATTAATATGTGTCCTCAAAATAGACATGGATGACCATGTTTGAAGGCTGGATAGCAACACCCGTCATTTCATCTCTAACCACGCGCGCCATTGAGGGCTCCAGTCTGTTACTCCAGGTGAACCAGAGATTGATTTGCTATTCTTCCATTTCATTGTTCTGCATCCTGATTATAAACTGCTCCCCTTTATGATAGACTAGTCAAAGCGGGGCCCATTGGCACACGGCAGGCCTGGTCCCCCAACGCAATATTCCACCACTCGCCCATAGCCCCTAACTGCACTGGCTTGGCTGACGGGTTCCCGTTGTGTTGGCCCTCACCCCCCCCCCCCCCCGCCCCCACTCCACCCCTTGCCCTTTAACCTCCCGCCCCCACGCACTCACTCCATTCACCCTCAACCTCCCACCGTCACCCCACCCCATCCACTCTTAGTGGCACTCCGGTAGCGCCGCCACTCCCGCCCATACGGTTCCCATTGTGACATAGAACACGCAGGTATTACTACGTAGGCGCAGCTGACGGGCAAGAAAGAAAAGTACTACTTAATGATTCCAGGGAAGTGTCAGGTACATGGGGAATTGATGTTTCTCATCGTACCGTTGTGCGGAAACAAGATGCAATTGTCGAAGAATAATTCTGCAGGATTTTCAAATGCGGAATAGATGAAATCAATACAATCATCCAGTCCTTTTGGTGATCGAACCATGACCTCTGGCATTTCAATGGCATCGTCTTTATTCTTTAAAATCGCGTATTCTCCAATTTACTAGAATAAAATATAATAGTCACCTTCTCCCTCTCTCAATCGCATATTTGTCTGCAATTGAAACTTGGTCAACAGTTTCCACAAGTAGGATTTCTTGTTGCAGGTATTTTTTCATCATTACATTTCCCCCTTTCACTACAGGAAATTGTCGAAAGTCGCCATAACAAATGGTAAGAATGCCGCCAAAATGCTTAGTGTTCGTGGACACATCTTGAAAAGTTCTGTCCACCGGTGCAAAGCTCTCCCTCCGAATCATTGGGCATTCGTCCCAAATAATGAGTTTCACTTGCCGCATTGTTCTTGTGAATGTTACAGAATGCATCTTGGATCACTTGGATGGGTATCTTGAATCGATAAAGTACAGTTCTTCCACCAGACATTAATTTAACTGCTATCCAAGAGGTTGCTGCGGCAATAGCCACATCACCCTGACCTCTAACTTTGGAGAGGAAGAAATTGGTGATAAATATTTTTCCCGTTCCCCCAGGTGAAGCAATGAAAAACATTAAAGGAAGCTTCCTTTTCAAGCAGTTGCACACCTGGTCACACACTGCTCTCAGCTCAGCATTCAGCGGAGGCTCATTCTCCTCAACAGATTGCTGTTTTTCAGTTCTATTGCTAAGGTTCCCGTTCTTTGTACTCGAGGCGGTGGCTGCTGGGGGGTGGGCGAGCGTCCTACAACCGTAGGGGGCGAACGTCCAACAACCGGCAAAAAGGACGAGCGTCCTACAACCGGAGGGAGCTGATGGATGGAGGGGGGAGAGTCCTGCAGCAGGGGAGTGAGACGGCTTCAGGCAAGGGCTGTCGGGGGGCGATGGGAGAGAGCACCCTGCAGCCGAGGGAGTGGGACGGCTTCTACGAGGGCTGTCGGCGGCCGGTCCGGAGCGTCCTGCAGCCGGGAGGGAGAAGCGTCTCCCGGTGGGCGTTTCAGGAGGTGGACGTTGAAAGGGGGCGGGGCTTCCTGGAGGGCCAGTACAGATGTTGTGCGCCTAAGGGACTGCTTTCCTGAGGGCTAGTATGGATACTGTGGATAAGAGGGACATTTCTTGGGTTAGTAAAGGTGTTATGGGCCGGCACACGTCCTCGACCGGGATGGGCGGCTATCGGGCTGGGTGGCTCTCGGGCTAGGCGTCTAGGCGCATTTCGGGCCGGGCGGCTGGGCGGATCTCGAGGCGGGAAGCTGGGCAGCTCTCGGGCTGGGCGGTTGGGCGGCTCTCAGGAAAGGCAGCTGGGCGGGTCTTGGGCTGGGCGGCTCTCGGGCTGCGCGTCTGAGCGGCTCCCGAGCTGGGTTCACTCGTTCGTGGCAGATAGGCTGGATAGACTCGACATATACTCGCCAGAATTTAGAAGATTGAGGGGGGAACTTATAGAAACTTACAAAATTCTTAAGGGGTTGGACAGGTAATATGCAGGAAGATGTTCCGATGTTGGGGAAGTCCAGAATAAGGGGGTCACAGTTCAAGGATAAGGGGGTAGTCTTTTAGGGACGAGATGAGACAAACATTTTCTACACAGAGTGGTGAATCTCTAGAATTCTAAGCCACAGAAGGTAGTTGAGGGCAGTTTATTGGCTATATTTAAGAGGGAGTTAGATGTGGCCCTTGTGGCTAAAGGGATCAGGGGGCATGGAGAGAAGGCAGGTACGGGATGCTGAGTTGGATGATCAGCCATGATCATATTGAATGGCGGTGCACGCTCGAAGGGCCTAATGGCCTACTCCTGCACTATTTTCTACGTTGTTATGTGTCTATGTGATTTCTCGACTCTCTCTCTCTCTCACTAACGGACTCTGGACTCACTCACGGCTTGTGGACTCAGCTCGCCCTCCGGGATTTTATTCTCCACGCCCCGGTGATTAACAGCGGGTGTCTGAAGGGGCGTGTAAAGGGGATTAACAGGGGAGAATATAAATCTGCTGATCTTACTATATTTAAACCTTCATAACTTTTGTAATGTTCTACCGATCGGAATAAAGGTTGATGCGCTTGGAGAACATGATGACGAAAATCGTAGCGCTATCGGGTACACTTTTTGCACACATTTAAAAACAACGCAAACCGGAAGAACACAAGATGAGAGTTTTAGTTAAGTATGATAGATAGAGAGATAGAGAGAGATAGAGAGAGATAGATAGATAGATAGATAGATAGATAGAGAGAGAGAGAGAGAGAGAGAGAGAGAGAGACAGATAGACAGATAGACAGATAGATAAAGAGACAGACAGACAGACAGACAGACAGACAGACAGACAGACAGACAGACAGACAGACAAGACAGACAGACAGACAGACAGACAGACAGACAGACAGACAGACAGACAGACAGACAGACAGACAGACAGACAGACAGACAGACAGACAGATAGATAGATAATCCCGTATCTGCCTTCTCTCCATACCCCCTGACTCCCTTAGCCAAAAGGACCATATCTAACTCGCTCTTAAATATAGCCAATGAACTGGCCTCAAATACCTTCTGTGGCAGAGAATTCCAGAGATTCATCACTCTCTGTGTGAAAAACATTTTTCTCATCTCGGTCCTTAAAGACCTCCCCTTTATTCTTAATATGTGACCCCTTATTCTGGCCTTCCCCAACATCTGGAATAATCTTGCTGCATTTGGCCTGTCCAACCCCTTAAGAATGTTGTAAGTTTCTATAAGACCCCCCCTCAATCTTCTAAATTCTAGCGAGTACATGCCGAGTCTATCCACTCTTTCTTCTTATGAAAGTCCTGACATCCCAGGAATCAGTCTGGTGAACGTTCTCTGTAATCTCTCTATGGCAAGAATGTGCTTCCTCAGATTACGAGACCAAATCTGTACGTAATACTCCAGGTGTGGTCTCACCAAGAACCTGTACAACTGCAGTAGAACCTTCCTGCTCCTATACTCAAATCCTTTTGCTATGAATGCTAACATACCATTCGCTTTCTTCACTGCTTGCTGCATCTGCCTGCCTACTGTCAATGACTGGTGTACCATGACACGCAGGTCTGTTTGCATCTCCGCTTTTCATAATCGGCCACCATTCAGATAATCGTCTACTTTCCCGTTTTGCCACCAAAGTGGATGACCTCACATTTATCCACATTATACTGCATTTGCCATGCATTTTCCCACTCACCCAACCTATCCAAGTCACCTTGCAGACTCTTAGCATCCTCCTCACAGCTAACACTGCCCCCCAGCATCGTGTCATCCGCAAACATGGAGATGTTGCATTCAATTCCCTCGTCCAAATTATTAATATTCATTTTCAATAGCTGGGGTCCCAGCACTGAGCCTTGCAGTACCACCCTAGTCACTGCCTGCCATTCTGAAAACGACCCGTTCACTCGTACTCTTTGCTTCCTGTCTGCAAACCAGTTCTCTATCCACATCAATACTGAACTTCCAATACCTTGCGATTTAAGTTTGTATACTAATCTCTTATGTGGGACCTTGTCGAAAGCCTTCTGAAAGACCAGATATAACACGCCCAATGGTTCTCCCTTGTCCACTCTACTAGTTACATCCTCGAAAAATTCTATACGATTCGTCAGACATGATTTTCCATGCTGATTTGTCCAATGATTTTACCATTTTCCAAATGTGCTACTATCTCATCTTTAATAACTGACCCTGGCAGTTTCCCCACTACCGATGTTAGACTAACTGGTCTGTAATTCCCCGTTTTCTTTCTCCCTCCCTTTTTAAAAAGTGGGGTTACATTAGCCAGGAACTACTCCAGAATCTAAAGCATTTTGAAAAATTATCACTAATGCATCCACTATGTCTGGGGTTACTTCCTTAAGTACTCTGAGATGTAACCTATCTGGTCCTGGGGATTTATCGGCCTTTACTCCATTCAATTTACCTAACACCACTTCCCGGCTAACCTAGATTTCACTCAGTTCCTCCATCTCATTTCACCCCCTGTCCACTGCTATTTCCGGCAGATTATTTATGTCTTCCTTAGTGAAGACAGAACCAAAGTTGTTATTCAATTGGTCTGTCATGTCCTTGTTCCCCATGATCAATTAGCCTGTTTCTGACTGCAAGGAACCTACATTTGTTTTAACTAATCTTTTTCTCTTCACATATCTATAAAAACTTTTGCAGTCAGTTTTTGTTGTTCCCTGCCAGTTTTCCCTGTCAGTCTCTACAAAGCTGAGGCCATGCGCCAACTCTCGGACACCTCTTCCTACTTAAACCTGGACCATGACCCCACTGACGAGCACCAGGCCACCATCTCCAGCACCATCACCGACGTCATCAACTCCAATGCCCTACCCGACCGAGCCTCCATCCTCATCGTTCCCCAGCCCCGCTGGGCCCGATTTTACCTTCTCCCCAAAATCCACAAACCGGACTGTCCCGGAAGACCCATTGTCTCTGCCTGTTCGTGCCCCCACCGAAATCATTTCCAAATACCTTGATTCCATCCTATCCCCCTTGGTTAAATCCCTCCCTATCTATGTTCAAGACACCTCAGACACTCTCCGTCGTCTCCGCGCATTCCATTCTCTAGACCCTCACCCCCTCATCTTCACCATGGACGTCCAGTCACTCTACACCTCCATCCCCCACCAGGATTGTCTCAAAGCCCTCCGGTTCTTCCTCGACCAGAGAAGCAACCTATACCCAGCCACTGACACTCTCCTCCGCCTAGCGGAGCTGGTCCTTACCCTCAATAACTTCACGTTCGACTCCTCCCATTTCCTCCAAATAAAAGGCGTAGCTATGGGCACACGCCTGGGCCCAGCCATGCCTGCCTATTTGTCGGTTTCGTCGAGCAATCCTTGTTCAATACATACCAGGGCCCCATCCCCGACATCTACCTCCGCTACGTCGACGACTGCTTTGGTGCCACCTCCTGCACCCGCACACAACTGACTGACTTCATCCACTTCATCCACTTCACCACTAACTTCCATCCGGCACTCAAATACACCTGGACCATTTCCGACACTTCCCTACCATTCCTTTACCTCACTATCTCCATTGCAGGTGATAGACCTCTGACCGACATCCACTATAAACCCACTGACTCCCATGGCTATCTGGACTACACTTCTTCCCACCCTGCTTCCTGTAAGGACTCCATCCTCTACTCCCAATTCCTCCGTCTACGCCGCATCTGCTCCATGGATGAGGCGTTCCACACCAGGGGATCTGAAATGGCCTCATTATTCAGGGAACGGGGGTTCCCCTCCCCCACCATATATGAGGCTCACACCAGGGTTCTTCCATACCCCGCAACACTGCTCTCTCTCCCCATCCCCCCACTAGCAACAAGGGCAGAGTCCCCCTAGTCCTCACCTTTCACCCCACCAGCCGTCACATACAACAATAATCCTCCGTCAGTTTCGCCATCTCCAACGTGACCCCACCACACGCCACATCTTCCCATCTCCCCCCATATCTGCCTTCCGCAAAGACCGCTCCCTCCATAACTCCAATGTCAATTCTTCCCTTCCCTCTCGTACCACCCCCTCCCCGGGCACTTTCCCTTGCAACCGCAAGAGATGCAACACTTGTCCCTTTACCTCCCCCCCTCGACTCCGTTCAAGGACCCAAGCAGTCGTTCCAGGTGCGACAGAGGTTTACCTGCATCTCCTCCAACCTCATCTATTGCATCCGCTGCTCTAGATGTCAGCAGATCTATATCGATGAGACGAAGCGGAGGTTGGGCGATCGTTTCGCCGAACACCTCCGCTCGGTCCGCAATAACCAAGCTGACCTCCCGGTGGCTCAGCACTTCAACTCCCCCTCCCACTCCGTCTCCGACCTCTCTGTCCTGGGTCTCCTCCATGGCCACAGCGAGCAACACCAGAAATTGGAGGAACAGCACCTCATATTCCGCTTGGGGAGTCTGCATCCTTGGGGCATGAACATCGAATTCTCCCAATTGTGTTAGTCCTTGCTGTCTCCCCCCTTCCTCAGTCCCCCTGCTATCTCCTCCCATCCTCCAGCCTTCGGGCTCCTCCTCCTTTTTCCTTTCTTGTCCCCGCCCCCCACCCACCCACCCCGCGGTCAGTCTGAAGAAGGGTTTCGGGCCGAAACGTTGCCTATTTCCTTCGCTCCATAGATCCTGCTGCACCCACTGAGTTTCTCCAGCTGTTTTGTGTACCATCGATGTAAACTAACTGGTCTGTAATTCCCCGCTTTCTCTCTCCCTCCCTTTTCAAAAAGTGGGGTTGCATTAGCTACCCTCCAATCCTCAGGAACTACTCCAGAATCTAAAGAGTTTTGAAAAATTATCACTAATACATCCACTATTTCTAGGGCTACATCCTTAAGTACTTTGGGATGCAGCCTATCTGGCCCTGGGGACTTATCGGCCTTTAATCCATTCAATTTACCTAACACCACTTGCCGGCTAACCTGGATTTCACTCAGTTCCATCTCATTTGACCCCCAGCACCCTGCTATTCCCAGCAGATTATTTGTCAGGTCTCGCTTTTGAACTAGTTTCTGTTTCTTATTGGTTTATAGTATTAGAGTTTGCATTCTTGTTTTATTTTAGTGTCTCACATCTCCTATTGTTTCAGGTCCCATTTTCTGTCAGGTCGGTTACCCTCAGTGATTGTTGGCCCCGCCCTGATGTGTTTCACCTGTGTCTCGTTATCCCCTGCTAGTCTGTATTTAAGCCCTTTGTGTTTTAGTTCCCATTGCCAGTTCGTGGTGTATGCTACTTGGTGTCACCTCGTTCCAGCTCTAGAACTCCTGTGCCCTTGTGATCTCGACCACTGCCTGTTTTTCGACCACTGTTTTTTGCCTGCTCCTAGATTGTACATTTGCCTCTGCTTTGCCTACCTGTGTACCGACTTGGACCGACTAAACTCTGAAGACTGATGTGCCCTGTGTCTGAGCCTGCATTTGTGTCCTCCTCCCCGTTCAGTTCTGCTATTACGAACTGGCCAACATCGGGTTCTGATCCCTTCCGTGCAGCGCTCCAGAAGCAAGAGGAGCGCATCTCGCATTACGAGGGTCAACTAACCTCGATCGTCGCCGGGTTCCGGGACCTCGGCGAGCGTCAGCAGGGGTTCCTGGCGGACATCGTGTTCACAGGTGAACACTTTAAGTTCTCGGTTTGAACACCTGGTTACTCGGCTGAATTTTTTGTTTCCTGCTGCGGCTCCTGTGCCTGCCGAGTCTGTTTCCTTGTCTGTGTCTCCAGGAGCTCCGATGGCCACGGCTGCCGCAGCATCTCCATTCGTCCACCTGGCAAGACCGGAACAGTTTTCGGCGGAATCGGAGAAGTGTAGACCTTTTTTGATTCAGTGTGGACTGCATTTCGAACTTCAAGCGGCTTCCTTTCCATCAGAACGCTCAAGGGTAGCCTTTATCATCACGCACCTGTCGGGTAGGGCGGAGGCTTGGGCCACGGCGGACTGGTCTCGGAATTCTCCTGTTCGCCAGACATCGGTCCTGTTCATGGAAGCTCTGTCCCGCACGTTTGATCACTCCAATCCTGGCCGAGAGGCTTCACAGAACCTGGTCTCCATGAAACAAGGTAATCGCTCAGTTATGGATTTTGCTATTGACTTTCGAACTGTTGCTGCTAAGAGTGGATGGAATGAGGCTGCTTTGTTGGATGCTTTTCGCAATGGATTGTCTGAAGCTATCAAAGATCAATTGGCTCCACTAACCCTGCCTTCCGACTTCGATTCTATGATTTCCCTGGCTGTCGAAATTGACGCTAGGCTCAGAGAAAGAGATCGAGAGAGGAGATCGGCGGCAGTTCGGTCCTCCTCCCAGCCGTGGCGGCAGCGTCACCCTTCACCTTCCGGTCGGGACTCCTTCCCTCTCGGCCGGTCCAGTCAGCCTACAGCGCCACCTGTCTCTTCGGAGGAGCCCATGCAGGAGGGACGAGCCAAATTCAGCCCGGAGGAACGGCAGCGCCGCCTAAGGGAGGGGAGGTGTTTTTACTGTGGTGAACTGGGACATTTGTTGAACAGCTGTTCAGTAAAAGACAAGGCTCACCAATGAAAGAGAGGACATTGGTG
Organism: Amblyraja radiata; assembly: GCF_010909765.2. Classification (NCBI taxonomy): domain Eukaryota; kingdom Metazoa; phylum Chordata; class Chondrichthyes; order Rajiformes; family Rajidae; genus Amblyraja; species Amblyraja radiata. Next base: position 7,807,147 of record NC_046000.1, on the reverse strand, counting down.
AGTTGTACCACTCCTATGAGCCGTTCCTCTCGTCAATTGTCGACGGTACAATTGTTTGTCCATTCCCAGTGGCACTCCCTGCAGGCTTTGGTTAATTCTGGGGCAGATGAGAACTTCATGGACATTCGCTTGGCTGATGAATTGAAGCTGGAACGTGAACAGCTTCAAGATCCTCTGGAGGCTAGTGCCCTGGATGGGCGCCTACTGTACAGGGTAATTCACCGAACTCAACCTGTTCAACTAATCGTGGCAGGTAATCACCTTGAGCCCATCAGTTTTCATCTCCTCGACTGTCCTCTTCATCCTCCGGTTTTGGGGCTCCCTTGGCTGTCTTACTATAATCTTCACATGAACTGGGGTACTGGCGAAGTAATTTCTTGGGGGAATAACTGTAAACTCGCCTATCTGCATGATTCTTCTATGAAGGATCCATCAAGGAGCAGTTTGGTGGGATCTTCCAGGACCACCCTCCGGCAGCCTCCCCGTTCAAGGGAGGAGGATTTTCCAGATATCACCAAGGTTCCTTCATGTTATCTAGACCTAAAGGAGGTGTTCAACAAGGCCAAGGCCACATCTCTTCCGCCGCATAGACCGTACGACTGCTGCATCGACCTTCTGCCAGGTACAGCGCCTCCTAAGGGTCATCTCTACTCCTTGTCTTCACCTGAGCGGCTCGCCATGGAAAAGTACATTGACGACGTCCTTGCTGCTGGGGTCATCAGACCTTCCTCTTCACCTGCAGGAGCTGGATTCTACTTTGTGGATAAGAAGGATGGAACACTTCGGCCCTGCATTGACTACAGAGGACTCAATTATATTACTGTTAAAAACAGATGCCCTCTTCCTCTTATCTCCTCTGCATTTGAACTGTTAAAAGACGCGAAAGTATTCACTAAGTTAAATCTTAGAAATGCTTATCATCTGGTGAGGATAAGGGAGGGGGATGAATGGAAAACTGTGTTTAACACACCCAGTGGTCATTATGAATATCTGGTCATGCCGTTTGGTCTTAATAATGCTCGAGCAGTTTTTCAAGGCATGGTTAATGATGTATTACGGGACATGCTGAACAGATTTGTGGTTGTGTACCTTGATGACATTTTGATTTTTTCTCCAGACGAGACATCCCATGTGCAGCATGTACACCAGGTGCTGGAACGTTTTCTCCTGAATGGTCTGTTTGTGAAAGCTGATAAATGTGAATTTCATGTTAACACTGTTCAATTCCTTGGTTATGGTGTATCACCTGCTGGTATACAGATGGACCCGAGCAAGGTCAGTGCTGTGGCCGCCTGGCCTACACCTTCCAGTCGTAAGCGACTTCAGGGGTTCCTTGGGTTTGCTATTTTTAATAGGAAGTTTATCCGGAACTTTAGTGTCACTGCTGCACCACTCCATGCTCTTACCTCACCCCACGTGCCTTTCTCTTGGTCCTCTCAAGCAGAAACTGCATTTATGAGACTCAAGAGGAGCTTCTCCTCAGCCCCCATCCTGGTTCACCCTGACCCGTCACTCCATTTCGTGGTTGAGGTGGATGCCTCGGGTGTGGGCATCGGGGCGGTACTCTCCCAGAAATCCTCCACAAATGGTCGATTACATACCTGCGCTTTCCTCTCAAAGAAGCTTTCTCCTGCTGAGAGAAATTACGATGTGGGTAGCCGTGAACTGTTAGCGGTTAAAACAGACTTGGAGGAATGGAGACATTGGTTGGAGGTTACCAAGCAGCCGTTTCTAGTTTGGACAGACCACAATAACCTGGAATACATCAAGTCAGCCAAACGCCTCAACTCGCGCCAAGCAAGGTGGGCTCTCTTCTTTAATCGATTTGATTTTGTACTGTCTTACCGCCCTGGTGCCAAAAATGGCAAACCTGATGCTCTCTCCAGACAGTTTGATCCTGACCCGTCCCCTAAGGTTTCAACTCCCATTCTGACTGCTTCCTGTTTTGTTGGGGCGGTTACTTGGGAGATTGAGAAGAGAGTTTCCGAGGCAACTGCTGGTGTTCCGCCTCCGCTAGGGTGTCATTGTAATCGTCTGTTTGTTCCCGAGTCTCTTCGTTCACAGGTGATTCACTGGGCTCATACGTCTCGGATCTCCTGTCATCCTGGTGTCCGCCGAACCCTGTTTGTGGCCAAACAGCGGTTTTGGTGGCCTTCCATGGAGAGGGGGTTTAAGGAATACGTCGCTGCCTGCAGTATTTGTGCTCAGAACAAGACCTCACGTCGGGCCACCTTTGGCCTCCTGAATCCGCTGCCTGTCCCTTCACGCCCCTGGTCAGACATCTCCATGGACTTTGTCACGTGCTTGCCCTCTTCTGAAGGTAACAACTCAGTCATGACTGTGGTGGACAGATTTTCTAAGATGGTCCATTTCATTCCGTTGCACAAACTTTCCTCCGCCAAGAAAACGGCAGAGGTCATGCTGTCTCATGTTTTTCGAATTCATGGGTTTCCCAGAGACATTGTGTCTGACCGGGGGCCTCAGTTCGTGTCCAGGTTTTGGAAGGAGTTTTGTTCTCTGTTGGACGCCACGGTCAGCCTTACATCTGGTTATCACCCGGAATCCAATGGACAGACTGAACGCCTCAACCAGGAATTTGAAACAGGACTGCGGTGCTTGGTGACACAGAACCCTTCAACTTGGAGCAAACACCTTATTTGTGTGGAGTATGCCCACAACACACTTCCTTGCTCATCCTCTGGTCTCTCTCCATTCCAGTGTGCCTATGGTTATCAACCGCCATTGTTCCCTGATGTGGAGAAGGAGTCCAGTGTGCCCTCCGCTCAGGCTCTCATCCGTCGCTGTCGCAAGGTTTGGAATGGGGCTCGTCAGATGCTGTGGCGCAGTTCTGCGCGTTACAAGAGGATGGCTGATCGTGGAAGAACGCCGGCTCCAGTATACTCGCCTGGCCAAAAGGTGTGGCTCTCCACTCGAGACTTACCTCTGAGGGTGGAATCCCGGAAGCTGGCTCCTCGTTTTGTTGGTCCTTTCCCCATATCGAAGGTCATCAATCCTGTGGCGGTTCGTCTCAAACTCCCCCGTGCCATGAGGGTCCACCCTACTTTCCATATCTCCCGTCTGAAGCTATTTAAGGAGAGTCCTCTGGTCCCTGCCTCCACACCCCCTCCGCCCCCCCCCCCCCCCGGTTCCTTGATGGGGGTCCAGTGTTTACGGTCAGCCGGTTGCTGGGGATGCGCCGGCGTGGTCGTGGTTGTCAGTATCTTGTGGATTGCGAGGATTATGGACCTGAGGAGCGGTCTTGGGTGCCGGCTCGCAACATATGCGACCCGGAACTTATCAGGGAATATCGGCGCCAACATCCTGAAGCTCATGGGCCGTCAGGAGCCGGCCGTGGAGGAGGGGGGGGGGGGGGGGGGGGACTGTCAGGTCTCGCGTTTGAACTAGTTTCTGTTTCTTATTGGTTTTTAGTATTAGAGTTTGCATTCTTGTTTTATTTTGGTGTCTCACATCTCCTCTTGTTTCAGGTCCCATTTCCTGTCAGGTCGTTTACCCTCATGTGATTGTTGGCCCCGCCCTGATGTGTTTCACCTGTGTCTCGTTATCCCCTGCCAGTCTGTATTTAAGCCCTTTGTGTTTTAGTTCCCATTGCCAGTTCGTGGTGTATACTACTTGGTATCACCTCGTTCCAGCTCTAGAACTCTTGTGCCCTTGTGATCTCGACCATTGCCTGTTTTTCGACCACTGTTTTTTGCCTGCTCCTAGATTGTACTGTTGCCTCTGTTTTGCCTACCTGTGTACCGACTTGGACCGATTAAACTCTGAAGACAGATCTGCCCTGTGTCTGAGCCTGCATTTGTGTCCTCCTCCTCGTTCAGTTCTGATATTATTCATCTATTTCTTAGCGAAGACAGAACCAAACTCGTTTTTCAATTTGTCTGAAATTGTCCTTGTTCCCCATGATCAATGCACCTGTTTCTGACAGCAAGGGACCTACATTTGTTTTAACTAATCTTTTTCTCTTCACATATCTATAAACACTTTTGCCGTCAGTTTTTATGTTCGCTGCCAGCTTTCTTTCATAATCTATTTTCCCTTTCCTAATTAAGCCCTTTGTCCTCCTCTGCTTGTCTCTGAATTTCTTACCTCTGGTAGGTTGCTTTTTCTGGATAATTTGCACGCTTCATCTTTTGTTTTGATACTTCCCTGATTTCCCTTGTTAACCACTGGTGTACAACCTTCATTGAATTATTATTTTGCCAAACTGGGATGAACGTTATTTGTAGTTTATCCATGCAGTCTTTAAATACCTTCCACTGCCTATCCACCGTCAACCCTTTAAGAATCAATTGCCAGTCTATCTTGGCCAATTCGCGTCTCATACCCTCAAACGTACTTTTTTTTAAGTTCAGAACCCTTGTTTCTGAACTAATTATGTCACTCTCCATCCTAGTGAAGAACTCAACCATATTATGGTCACTCTTGCCCAAGGGGCCACGCCCAACAAGACTGTTAACTAACCCTTCCACATTACTCAATACCCAGTCTAGAATAGCCTGCTCTCTCGTTGGTTCCCCTACATGTTGGTTTAGAAAACTATCCCGCATACATTCCAAGAAAGCCTCATCCTCAGCACCCTTGCCAATTTGATTCACCCAATCTATATTTAGATTGAAGTCATCCATTATAACTGTTTTACCTTTGTTGCTCGCATTTCTAATTTCCTGTTTGATGCCATCCCCAACTCCACTACCACTGTTAGGTGGCCTGTACACAACTCCCATTAGTGTTTTCTGCCCCTTAGTGTTTCGCAGCTCTACCCATATCGATTACGCATCCTCCAAGCTAATGTATTTCCTTTCTACTGCGTTAATCTCCTCTCTAACCAGCAACGGTACCCCACCTCCTTTTCATTTCTGTCTATCCCTCCTGAATATTGAATATCCCTTGGTCACTCTGGAGCCAAGTCTCAGTGATCCCAACTATATCATATGCATTAATAACTATATGCACATTCAACTCATCCACCTTATTACGAATGTTCCTTGCATTGAGGCATAAAGCCTTCATGCGTGTTTTTACAACACTCTTACCCCTTATACAATTATGTTGAAAAGAGGCCCTTTTTGATTTTTGCCCTGGATTTGTCTGCCTGCCACTTTTACTTTTCATGTTGCTACATATTGTTTCAACCCTCATTTTACACCCCTCTGTCTCTCTGCTCGCACATTAAGAAAAGGGGTGTGCAACGGGATCTGGGGGGTGGGGTCCTTGTACATCAGTCTATGAAAGTAAGCATGCAGGTACAGCAGGCAGTGAAGAAAGCGAATGGCACGTTGGCCTTGATAACAATAGGAATCGAATATAGGAGCAAAGATGTCCTTCTGCAGTTGTACAGAGCCCTAGTGAGACCACACCTGGAGTATTGTGTACAGTTTTGGTCCCCTAATTTTGGGATGGACGTTCTTGCTACTGAGGAGTACAGCGAAGGTTTACAATGATAGCTACCGGGATGGCGGGACTATCATATCCTGAGAGAATGGAGCAGTTGGACTTGTACACTATGGAGTTTAGAAGGATGAGAGGTAATCTCATCGAAGCATATAAGATTGTTAATGGTTTTGGTACGCTAGAGGCAGGAAACATGTTCCCGATGTTGAGGGATTCCAGAACCAGGGGGCCACAGTTTAACAATAAGGAGTTAACCATTTAGAACGGAGACGAGGAAACACTATTTTCTCACAGAGAGGGGTGAGTCTGTGGAATTCTCTGCCTCAGATGGCGGTGGAGGCTGGTTCTCCGGATGCTTTCAAGAGATAGCTAGATATGCCTCTTAAAAATAGCGAGTCGTGGGGATATGGGGAGAAGGCAGGAACGGGGTACTGATAGGAGATGATCAGCCATGATCACATTGAATGGCGGTGCTGGTTCGAAGGACCGAATGGCCAACTCCTGCACCTGTTGTCTATTGTATATTGTCTATTTTCGAATCCATATATTAATCTGGTATATCTCTGATGCATCTCACCGACCTCCCACCCAGCTTTATATCAATAGGCAATATACAATAGACTATATGTGCAGGAGTAGGCAATTCCTCCCTTGGAGTGAGCACCGCCATTGGCTGATCATCCGCAATCAGCAGATAATTCGACATATTCACATCTCTCTGGGTGAATTAATTAATCCTCATCTCCGTACTAAATGGCTTACCCCTAATGCTTACACCGTGGCCCACGTTTCTGGACTCGCCAACATCGGGAACATGTTTCCTGCCTCTAGCATGTCCAATCCCTTAATAATCTTATGTTTCAATTAGATCCCCTCTCATCCGCCAGATCGCGGGGAGAACGTACACACACTGTACAGACGGTACCCGTGATCGGTATCGAACCCATGGTCTCCGGTGCTGCATTCGCTGTAAGGCAGCAACTGTGCTGCGCCATCGATACCGCACCAACTCTTACGATGACTGCCCTACCACACCCTGTCACTGTACTACAGGAACCACGCAGTATTTTTTTCTGGGCGCATCGTGGCGAGGTTTGGCCCAGGTGGTCATTGCGGGTGAGCGCCGGTTGTCTGTCGTTACACTGAGTTTGTAACAGCATGGCAGTCTGTTCAATTCCTCGGGGCAGTGTCAGCGTCGGCGCTTTAAAATGACTGGCAGCTCCGTTTGCCTCTCTTAATCTGCGCAATCAATTTTACGCCCTCTCATGGAGTCGTCTAACCCCGAATATCGCATCGGGTTTTCTGAAGTCGACCACTTCCTCGGATTGTAAATGTCACTCTCTAAGCGTTGCATACGAGCTATAATTATCTTAACTCGATCGGTGCTAATGCCATGGTGCCAATGATTCTGATCTTTCTCGCAAGCATAAACGACTATTATTTGCTAATTTTACACTTGAGACACCATTCCCAGTTTTACCAACCTCAATCGGGTTATTCTCCAACATGCGTTTTAACCGCATGCGTTTTAATTATTCTGCCCAGGTAGCTGAATGTTATTTTCTATAGAAGTGCAGCACTCAATTGCAACATTATATTTTAGATTTCCAGTGCTAAGTGAATGTAATTAGTCCACACATATTCAAAATTCCTCTACTGTCCTAAACTTTCTGAGCAGCCTCATGTTCATGCGCCTGTGCCTGTGCCTGTGCCTGTGCCTGTGCCTGTGCCTGTGCCTGTGCCTGTGCCTGTGGTTCAATCGCCAGTGAACGCCACGGAAGGGTTTCACATGACACACTCAGGTCGTGCCCGCAAGCCAAATCCTAAATACCAAGACTGAATGTCTTCTTAACGAAAGTTATCAATTGGTATAGTTTCCCTTCGCTGTAGCATATCATTTTATTAATTTTGTATAAGCTTCGCTATAATTAAATGTATGTATGTTTGCTTTTATCATGGGGCATCTGCTAAAGAAAGATGATGTAGATCAGCCACTGTATTCCTAATCCATGTCCGGTGTTCATAGAGACCGTTCCTGGATTATGTTATATAGCGCATGCGTTCCATCCAGGAGCAGTTCAAACAGTTCAGTACCGAAGAGGAATGCAGTAGTTTTGTCAATAGTCTGGAAGCTTCAAGGTCAATAATATATATGTGGCTGATCATCCAACTCAGTATCCTGTACCTACCTTCTCTCGATTCCCCCTGATCTTTTTAGCCAGAAGGGCCACATCTAACACCCTCTTAAATATAGCCAATAAACTGGCCTCAACTACATTATGTGGCAGAGAATTCCAGAAAATCACCACTCTCTGTGTGAAAAATGTTTTTCTCATCTCGGTCCTAAAATATTTCCCCTTGATCCTTAAACTGTGACCCCTTGTTCTGGACTTCCCCAACACCGGGAACAATCTTCCTGCATCTAACCTGTCCAAAACCTTAAGAATGTTGTATGTTTCTATAAGATCCCCTCTCAATCTTCTAAATTATAGCAAGTACAATCCGAGTCGATCCAGCCTTTCTTCATATGAAAGTCCTGACATCCCAGGAATCAGTCTGGTGAACCTTCACTGTATTCCCTCTATGGCAAGAATGTTCTTCCTCAGATTAGGAGACTAAAACTGTACGCAATACTCCATGTGTGGTCTCAAAAAGACCATCTACAACTGCAGTAGAAAGTCCCTGCTCCTATACTCAAATCCTTTTGCAATTATTGCTAACATACCATTCGTTTTCTTCACTGTCTGCTGCACCTGCATGCCTACTTTCAATGATTTCAATATTGACCCCGGCCAATGTGATATTGGACAGTTTTGTGACGAGCATAAGCTGCAGGTGCTGGATATATGAACAACAACTGGAGGGAAGCAGGATCAGATAAAACCAAGCAGCATGTGAAGGGAAATGGATAGAAACATAGATACATAAAACATAGAAACTAGGTGCAGGAGGAGGCCATTCGGCCCTTCGAGCCAGCACCGCCATTCGTTGTGATCATGGCTGATCGTCCCCTATCAATAACCCGTGCCTGCCTTCTCCCCGTATCCCTTGACTCCACTAGCCCCTTGAACTCTATCTTGCTCTCTCATAAATCCATCCAGTGACTTGGCCTCCACTGCCCTCTGTGGCAGGGACTTCCATAAATTCACAACTCCTTGGGTGAAAACGTTTTGTTCTCACCTCAGTCTTAACTGACCTCCCCTTTATTCAAAGACAGTGGCCCCTGGTTCTGCAGTCGCCCAACATTGGGAACATGTTCCTGCATCTAGCTTGACCAGTCCTTTTTATAATTTTAAATGCATCAATAAAATACCCCCTCATCCTTCTAAACTCCTGTGAATACAAGCCTAGTATTTTCAATCTTTGCTCATATGACAGTCCCGCCATCCCAGGGATCAATCTCGTGAACCTACGCTACACTGCTTCAATCACAATTTCAGAGACCAAAGCATTACAAGGACGCTCAGGTCTCGCTGCACCTCCCCCTTACCTAACCAAACCACATTGAGATAACAATCTGCCACCTTGTTTTTGCCGCCAAAGTGGATAACCTCACATGTATCTATATAGAACAGCATCTGCCATGCATCTGCCCACTCACTCAACCTGTCCATGTCACCCTGCAAAATCCTAACATCCTCTTCACAGCCCACATTGCCACCCAGATTTGTGTCATCCGCAAACTTGCTAATTCCCTCTTCCAAATCATTAATATATATAGTAAACAGTTGCGGCCCCAACAGTTGCGGCACTCCACTCGCCACTGGCTGCCATTCTGAAAATGACCCGTTCACTCCTACTCTTTGCTTCCGGTCTGCCAACCAATTTTCTATCCATGTCCACACCCTACCTCCAAAACCATGTGCTCTAATGTTAGTCACCAGTTTTCCGTGCTGGACCTTATCAAATGCTTTCTGAAAGTCTAGATATCTACATCCACTGGCACCCCTTCATCCATTTTACTTGTCACATCCTCAAAATATTTCCAGAAGATTAGTCAAGCATGATTTCCCTTTCATAAATCAATGTTGACTTGGACTAATTATTTTACTGCTATCCAAATGATCCATTATTACCTATTTAATAATTGGCCAGCATCTTTCCCACCACCGTAGTCAGGATAACTGGTCTGTAATTCCCCGTTTTCTCTCTATCTCCTTTCTTGAAAAGTGGGATAACATTAGCTATCCTCCAATCCACAGGAATTTATCCTGAATCTATTGAACATTGGAATATGATCACCAATGCCTCCACTATTTCTAAAGCCACCTCCATGAGGACCCGGGGGTGCAGACCATCAGGCCCAGGGGATTTATCATCCTTCGGTCCCATTAGCATGACCCGATAATCTTTCTCGCCTAATGCAAATTTCTTTCAGCACCTCTACCCCCTTAGATACTCTGTCCTCCAGTACATCTGGGAGATTGTCTGTGTCTTCCTTAGTAAAGACAGATCCGAAGTACCTATTCAACTCTTCTGTAATTTCCTTGTTGCCCATAATAATTTCACCCGTGTCTGCCTTCAAGGGTCCCACATTGTATCTGCTACTCTTTTTTTCCATTAACATATCTAAAGACGCTTTTACTGTCTTTCTTTATAGTCCTGGCCAGCTTCCCGACGTACTTCATCATTTCAGAACGTATTGCCCGTGTTGTTTCCTTCTGTTGTCTTTTAAAAGTTTCCCAATCCTCTGGCTTCCGGCTACTCTTTGCTGTGTTATACATATTTTCTTTTAGTTTTATTCTATTCCTAACTTCTCTTGCCAGCCACGGTTGCGTCCTACTCCCCTTAGAATATTTCTTCCATTTTGGAATGAAATGATCCTGCTTCTTCCCGATAATGCCCAGACATTCCTGCCATTGCTGTTCCGCCGTCGTTCCTGCTAGGTTCCCTTTCCAGTCTACCTTGGCCAGCTCCCCTCTCATGCCTGCATAGTCCCCTTTGTTCAACTGCATCACTGACACTTCCGAGTTAACGTTCTCCTTCTCAATTTTGCTGATTAAAACTAATCATATTACGATCACTACCTCCAAGCGGTTCATTTTCCTCGAGTTCTCTTTTCATATTTGGTTCACTTGACAACCAGCATTGCCTTTTCTCTGGTCGGCTCCATTACAAGCTGCTCTAAGAATCCATCTCGGAGTCATTCTAGATAGACGATGCTTCCAATCGGGAAAAGTCTTCAGAATGAAGGAGCAGTAAGGAGTAAGCTGGAAAACAGGGGTGGGATGAGGTGGGTTTGGATCCAAGACTAGGAATTGGGAAGTGGATACAGGTGACGGCGCATGGGTGGAGTAAGTAACAAAGGTTTGAAGTGAGAAGGAGACGAAACAGTATCAGATAACGTCAGCACAAGTATTTAACGTAACGACAGTGGATGAATATGGTTGGATTATGATAGGAAGAGATGAAAGATGGTATGAAGTGAAATTGGGAACTCACGGATGTGAGATGAGCGTGCGTGAGGTGGACGGAGTAAAGAGCCTGTGAGATATTAGGTGGTGTGAAATATGGCTGAGTAGCTCAGTCGAGGGCAAGGCAATGAGAGAAGGTAGTGGTCTGTTGATGGAAATTGGGAAAATTCAGTGTTCAAACCGTTGATTGAATACTCTTAAGCAGAATATGAGATGCTGTTCGTCAGATTGCGCGTAACCTGGCAATCGAGTCGGCTAAGAACAGAATTGTCGGTAATATGAATGGAAAGTGGAGTTAAATGGTTAGCAACCTCTTGTGAGGACGGCGTAGCGCCGGACAGTAGTGCTACGTTTAAGAGAGCAGTTCGAGGACATGGGGAACAAAGATAACAAATCATTATGTGATTGTTTCACGCTACAACTTTCACTGACATTAATTCATAATATTTTCCTAATCCGGGCAGATATATAATAAATTGATTGAAGATGTATGACTTAATGATGTTTTTCTAGATTCTGAAATAAGCTGTTGCGACGATAATTACGAGAACCTGTGCGGTGACGCAGTAGGGTATACATTATGGGCGTAATTGGTGCATGGACTCAGAGGATCCTTCAGAGCGATCGCATACAACTCGTCGACTGATTAATTCTTAATTAAGATGATTGCGAAATTTAAAAGTATCCGAAAAATATGCTATCTGGTCATTGCAGTTATTGGTGTACCTGGTAAGAACATCGTTAATCTTTCTTTGGCACATTTGTACAATGTATGTTCATATTTCCCGGTGAGAAAGCGTACCTGGAACGGCTCGGCGGACATCGGGAGTAAGTGGCGTCGCATTAAAATCTCACTTTGGGTTTGTTTATTTAATTTAGCTAAAAATAAATAACTAGTTGAAATAGACGCAGGGAGGAAGACATGCAGTTGCAGTGTCCGCACATGTTGGTTCATCGTTTAGATGCCACCGAATCGGGCCCCCGCGCAGATTAACGGAGTACTAGAAACATATTCTCTTTTGAAATGCAAGATAAAGGATTCTTGGTGTTTTACTGTAAAATAGTTTGTTTCTTCACTCGATTGCAAATTAACTGAAGAGGGATTTACTAATCAACGTCTCGTCCGTAGTGTTTTGGTAATAGTCAGACGCATTAAAGCAAGAAGGCGAAACGTGCTTTCCAAAAAAGAGCCAGAGTTCTGGAGAAGCTCAGTGGCACATAATGCATTATTCCAGCACTTCGTGATTGTTAAGGGCATAAGAGATGTACAATGAGGAGCGGTTAAAATAACTCATACTTTCCCATTACACTCAGTGGCGGCACGAGTATAAAAAACCGCACTTGAAATTGCTTCAAATATGATAACACCTGAAGAGGAGCTAATTTGATCCTGGATTCTCGTTCTTGAATGTGCTATAATAGATAGTTGCATATTGCAAATGTTTGTCACCGCGTAATTCTCCGAACATAGTTGACTTCAAACTAACATAAGTCTGAAGAAGGCTCCCGATCCGAAACGACGTCTGGCCATTCGCTCCGTTGCTGTCTCTTGACCCATTGAATTCCTTTCGCAGTTTGAGTTTTACAGCATATCTTTACTTTTTTTTGCAATCGTTCAATTGCAATTATTTCTTTCCAGGAGGTTGGAATAACATTTTAGAAATTAAACTGGTTATCTGTAAGAATTAAAACATGCCTCTCAGCTGACATGGAGCTGGCTGCACCCGACACTCATTGATAAATTGGGTTCATTCAGATAAGCATTTCGATAATCAAATTCGAAACCGCAGGAAAGGTCAAGGTCTCATATCAAACAACCAAGACAACATGTTCTCCCCGAGAAATCTAGGATGTAACTTCACTAAATATATGCTCTGATAACTATCTTAAGAAAACATAATTGACTGTGGTTTATAGACGAGTGAAGACGTGTGGATTTATTCACTAGATGAGTGCATTCAGCGAGTTAGTTAATGGGCAATACCTCGGACATCGACGCGGAACGTTGCCAGGATCCTCGATATCTCAGGGTAGACCACTGTCCCAATTGAATGTTTTTTTGTTGCCTGCTATATTGTTTGAATTTAAATGTATAGGGTTGAACTGTTAATTTTCAATCATTAATTTGAATCCTGTAAAATACTTACACTTGGGAACGTTAACGGAAGGGCAACAAACAGAACAAGATTAATTTACGTGCAAACAAGGATAACATAATAGAATTAATTTAAAAAGATGGATCTGGTCCCGTTGGCTAGGCACACGAGAGAGCACGGAAGGTAGGAATGGATCGCGTGCAACAGAGGAGAATAATTTAGATTGACATCGTGTTCGTTGCGAACATTGTGTGCCGAGACGCCAGTCCGTGTGCTGCACTGTTCACTATTCTCCATTCTAATAACCTCATACAATTGTCTTCGTCTTTTTATTGTAAGGCACGGTAGAACTATTCATTTTGAAGCGCGCGCCTGTCAGATTAGTTGGTGTGACGGGGAAAAAAAGGTTCCAATATGATTCTCATGAATGTGCAAAACATAATCTGAAGAGTTTTAAGGGACTTCGGAACAGATTCATATGATTTCCACCGGGGGGCAGGAACTGATGCCAGTTGAGTGGAAGGAAGGAGACCAATGTCGGAAAAACCATACTTTGCAAATTGTCGGGTAGTAGGCCGTGGGACAATCACTGCATATTTGGATATCGAAAGCATCCCTGATATCATTTGAACATCCATTTTCTCGCTCACTCCCAAAGCCGCTGTCTTCAACCCAGGGTTTGCGATTCAACGAGGAAGAAGATCCCTTAAGAGTGTGTAAATACATAGCCATTAAATGATCAGAAACCAAAGTGCGAATGGTGGCAATATCAGCGTGAACTGTCATTTTTCAAAACTAAAAGCGATTACAAGTAATTTCTAATATTCTTTATTTTTTCAGTGGATTTGGTGGCGATTGCTATCCTATCCCGTGGAAAGTGCGGCCTCTCCACATGCACCACTCGCTACCTTGTGGCCATGGCAGCGGCAGATCTACTGACCATCATCACTGAGGTCATACTATGGAGGCTCAGTTATTATTATTTCTATGGGACTTTCCTGGACATGACCCCCGTGTGCACTGTTATTCACATGGTGGGTCGTACCGCCACAGACTGTTCTGTCTGGTTTACCGTTACCTTTACCTTTGATCGATTTGTCGTCATTTGTAGCCAGAAGCTAAAAACAAAATATTGCACCGGGAAAATGGCAGCTGTGGTTCTGACGACAACAGGTGTTCTGCTCTTTTGCAAAAATATACCGCTCTACTTTTTATATGAACCGGGCAGTGTGATTGACAATGTACCCTGGGATTGTTTTCGGAAGCCAAGCGCTTACACGGATCCCGGATGGGTGGGGTATGATTGGCTATCAACCATTCTAACGCCATTGTTTCCGTTCGTGTTAATAATGTTGCTCAACTCACTGACAATCCGCCACATTTTAGTGGCCAGTCGGGTCCGTAAGGCTCTGAAGGGTCAGTGCAATGGGGAGAGTCGGAGTGACCCGGAGATGGAGAGCAGAAGAAGATCCGCGCTCTTACTCTTTACCATATCCGGCAGTTTCATCGTTCTATGGTTACTGCTTGTCGCCGATTTCCTTTACTACACCATTGGTGGAGCTGATCCCCGTAAATACACCGAATCGGAATACATATTTCAACACAGCGGAGACATGCTGATGGCTGTTAGTTGCTGCACCAATACATTTGTTTATGGGGTAACTCAGTCGAAGTTCAGAATGGAGCTCCTAAACACAATGAAGTATCTGCTGACCCCAATAATGAAATTAATATATAAACGAGGCACCTGAGCAAACCGAAGCAAAGCTTTTGGTGTGCTGGTCTTTATAAATCAGAGCATTGAGTATAGAAGTTGGGATGTAATGTTAAAATTGTACCAGGCATTGGTGAGGCCAATTCTGGAGTATGGTGTGCAATTCTGGTCGCCTAATTATAGGAAGGATGTCAACAAAATAGAGAGAGTACAGAGGAGATGTACTAGAATGTTGCCTGGGTTTCAGCAACTAAGTTACAGAGAAAGGTTGAACAAGTTAGGTCTTTATTCTTTGGAGCGCAGAAGGTTAAGGGGGGACTTGATAGAGGTCTTTAAAATGATGAGAGGGATAGACACAGAGGACGTGGATAAGCTTTTCCCACTGAGAGTAGGGAAGATTCAAACAGAGGACATGACTTGAGAATTAAGGGACAGACGTTTAGGGGTAACATGAGGGGGAACTTCTTTACTCAGAGTGTAGTAGCTGTGTGGAATGAGCTTCCAGTGAAGGTGGTGGAGGCAGGTTCGATTTTATCATTTAAAAATAAATTGGATAGTTATATGGACGGGAAAGGAATGGAAGGTTATGGTCTGAGCGCAGGTATATGGGACTAGGGGAGAATACGTGTTCGGCACGGACTAGAAGGGTCGAGATGGCCTGTTTCCGTGCTGTAATTGTTATATGGTTATATGGTTATATGGTTATATGGTTATATGTTACCCCTAAACTTATGTCCCTTAATTCTGAAGTCATGTCCTCTTGTGTGAATCTTCCTTACTCTCAATGGGAAAAGCTTGTCCACGTCAACTGTGTCTATCCCTCTCATCATTTTGAAGACCTCCCTCAAGTCCCCTCGTAACCTTCTGCGCTCCAGAGAATAAAGACCTAACTTACTCAAACTTTTTCTGTAACTTAGTTACTGAAACCCAGGCAACATTCTAGTAAATCTCCTCTGTACTCTCTCTAATTTGTTGACATCCTTCCTATAATTGGGCGACCAAAATTGTACACCATACTCCAGAATTGGTCTCACCAATGCCTTGTACAATTTTAACATTACATCCCAACTTCTATACTCAAGGCTCTGATTTACAAAGGCTCGAATACCAAAAGCTTTCTTTACCACCCCATCTACATGAGATTCCACCTTCAGGGAACTATGCACAGTTATTCCTAGATCCCTCTGTTCAACTGCATTCCTCAATTCGCTACCATTTACCATGTATGTCCTGTTTTGATTTGTCCTGCCAAGATGTAGCACCTCACATTTATCAGCATAAAACTCCATCTGCCATCTTTCAGCCCATTCTTCCAAATGGCCTAAATCTCTTTGTAGACGTTGTAGACATTCCATTCTCCCCGCCTTCCTATCTGTGCAACATTTCTACCCTATCCCGATTCAACTGCACACACCCGCACTGGGGACAATGTATAATTTGCGGCCCGTTCATTTTTTGAATGTAGGAGGAAACTGAAGAATTGTGAGAAAATCAAATCAGTTACAGAGAACATATAAACTCCATGCACACAGCGCAGATTGTAAGAAACACTGGTCTGGTCAGGTAGTAGATCAGATAAGTGTGCCAATGTGTTTGCTATATTCGCATTTGTTTCTCATTGTCACATCCTGGTTGGCAAACAGGAAACAAAGAGTAGGGATTAACGGGTTGCTTTCAGAATGGCAGGCAGTGACTAGTGTGGTGCAAGGCTCGGTGCTAGGAACGCAGGTATTTACAATATATAGTAATGAATTAGATGAAGATATTACAAGTAACTTTAGATCATTTGCAGATGACACAAATCTGGGTGGCAGTGTGAACCGTGAGCAGGAGGTTGCGAGAATGCGGAGTAACTTGGACAGGTTGGGTGAATGTGGCAGATACACGGCAGATGCAGTTTAATGTGGATAGATGTGAGGTAATCCGCATTGGTGGCAAGAAAATGAAGGCAGATTATTATCATAATGGTGTCAATTTGGGAAAAGTCGAGTACAACGAGATGTGGGTGTCATTTTTCATCAGTCACTGAAAGTAAGCGTGCAGGTACAGCAGGCAGTGAAGAAATCTAATGGAATTTTGACTTTCATAATAATGGGAGTTGAGTAAAGGAGCAAATATGTCCTTCTTCTGTTGTACAGAGCCCTATGAGATCACATATGGAGTATTGCGTAAAATGTTGGTCTCCAGATTTGAGGAAGGACTATTGTGGGAGAGCAGCGTAGGTTCGCGTGTTTAATGACGGGACTGTCATACGTTGAAAGAATTAAGCGATTGGGCATGTTTACACTGGAATTTAGAGGATGAGAGGGAATCCTATTTAAACATATAAGATTATTAAGGGATTGGACACGCTAGAGGCAGGGGACTTGTTCCCATTTTTGCGAGAGACCAGAACCAAGAGCCACAGTTTAAGGATAGCGGGTAGACCATTTAGAACACAGATCAGGAAACACCTTTTCACCCAGAGAGTTGTGAAACTGTGGAGTTCTCTGCCTCAGAAAGTAGCGGACGCCAATTATCTGGACGATTTCGAAAGTGTGAAAGAGCTCTTAAAGATAACGGAGTCAAGGGATATGGGGAGTGAGCAGTAACGGGGTACTGTGTGGATGATCAGCCATGTTCACAGTGAATTGCGGTGCTGGCTAGACGGGCTAAATGGTCTACTCCTGCACCTATTGTCTGATGTGTATTGTGCATTGTCGAAGGAGATACAATGAACATCATGTTAGCGTGTTATACAATTACATCTCATCATACGATACCTAGTTTCAATAAAGCCATACAACATCTCGTGCAAAAAAAAGCCAGGATATTGTTTTTAGAGCATCAGAAGCATTAGAGGTATTGAAAAAATCGTCCAGCCACCCAAATGGAATTCGATGGGAAGATGAGGATTATTCCGTAACATATGGTCCACTAGGGGCGCCGCTTGATGGCAGCCTCTTCCTACAGACTGTCTGTTTTTCAATCATTTTTTATGTTAGTCTGTTTAAAAATAATGTTGTGGAGGTTAATTAGTATATCTATGTGGGGGAGGCGGATACATTAAGGGGGACACCATTTCCCAGTCACTGCCTGGCGAGGGTACGACTATTCTCCGAACCGCAACCACCCCCCCCCCCCCCCCCCCCCCCCCCCCCCCCCCCCCCCCTCGGGGACCGGGCAAAGCTTCAGCGGCGGCGCAGCACTGGATTCACCGCGGAACGGAAGATGCCTTACCTGGGATCGCCGTTTGAAGCTCCGGAGTGTTGGGCCTGCTGTTTGTAGAGCTTCCAGCGCAGGCGGCGCTAACTTCAACATCGCGGACTCCTGGAATCCATTTTCCGCGGGTCTTAAATAACCATATAACAATTACAGCACGGAAACAGGCCATCTCGGCCCTACAAGTCCGTGCCGAACAACTTTTTTCCCTTAGTCCCACCTGCCTGCACTCATACCATAACCCTCCATTCCCTTCTCATCCATATGCCTATCCAATTTATTTTTAAATGATACCAACGAACCTGCCTCCACCACTTCCACTGGAAGCTCATTCCACACCGCTCCCACTCTCTGAGTAAAGAAATTCCCCCTCATGTTACCCCTAAACTTCTGTCCCTTAATTCTGAAGTCATGTCCTCTTGTTTGAATCTTCCCTATTCTCAAAGGGAAAAGCTTGTCCACATCAACTCTGTCTATCCCTCTCATCATTTTAAAGACCTCTATCAAGTCCCCCCTTAACCTTCTGCGCTCCAGAGAATAAAGACCTAACTTATTCAACCTATCTCTGTAACTTAGTTGTTGAAACCCAGGCAACATTCTAGTACATCTCCTCTGTACTCTCTCTATTTTGTTGACATCCTTCCTATAATTGGGCGACCAAAATTGTACACCATACTCCAGATTTGGTCTCACCAATGCCTTGTACAATTTTAACATTACATCCCAGTTTCTATACTCAATGCTCTGATTTATAAAGGCTAGCATACCAAAAGCTTTCTTTACCACCCTATCTATATGAAGACCACCTTCAAGGAACTATGCACGGTTATTCCCAGATCCCTCTGTTCAACTGTATTCTTCAATTCCCTACCATTTACCATGTACGTCCTATTTTGATTTGTCCTGCCAAGGTGTAGCACCTCACATTTATCAGCATTAAACTCCATCTGCCATCTTTCAGCCCATTCTTCCAAATGGCCTAAATCACTCTGTACACTTTGGAAATCCTCTTCATTATCCACAACACCCCCTATCTTGGTATCATCTGCATACTTACTAATCCAATTTACCACACCTTCATCCAGATCATTGATGTACATGACAAACAACAAAGGATCCAACACAGATCCCTGAGGCACCCCACTAGTCACCTGCCTCCAACCCGACAAACAGCCATCCACCATTACCCTCTGGCTTCTCCCATTCAGCCACTGTTGAATCCATCTTGCTACTCCTGCATTTATACCCAACAGTTGAACCTTCTTAACCAACCTTCCATGAGGAACCTTGTCAAAGGCCTTACTGAAGTCCATATAGACAACATCCACTGCTTTACCCTCGTCAATTTCCCTAGTAACCTCTTCACAAAATTCAAGAAGATTAGTCAAACATGACCTTCCAGGCACAAATCCATGTTGACTGTTCCTAATCAGACCCTGTTTATCCAGATGCTTATATATATTATCTCTAAGTATCTTTTCCATTAATTTGCCCACCAATGGTCAAACTAACAGGTCTATAATTGCTAGGTTTACTCTTAGAACCCTTTTTAAACAATGGAACAACATGCGCAGTACGCCAATCCTCGGGTACTATTCCCGTTTCTAATGACATTTGAAATATTTCTGTCATAGCCCCGGCTATTTCTACACTAACTTCCCTCAATGTCCTAGGGAATATCCTGTGCCTCCCCTTTATTCTAAGACTGTGGCCCCTGGTTCTGAACTCGCCCAACATTGGGAACATTTTTTCCGCATCTAGCTTGACCAGTCCTTTGATAATGTTATGTTTCTATTGGATCACCCCTCATCCTTCCAAACTCCAGTGAATACAGGCCAAGCATTTTCAATCTTTCCTCACATGACAGCCCCGCCATCCCCGGGATCAATCTCGTGAACCTACGCTGCACTGCCTCAATCGCAAGGATATTCTTCCTCAAATTAGGAGACCAAAACTGTACACAATACTCCAGATGTGGTCTCACCAGAGCCATATACAACTGCAGAAGAACCTCTTTACACCTATACTGAAATCCTCTTATTATGAAGGCCAACATTCCATTAGGTTTCTTCACTGCCTGCTGTACCTGTGAGCCTACTTTCAGTGACAAGGAAGCCCACGGATGATGCACCTCCCACTTACCGAACCTAACGCCATTGAGATAATAATCTGCCCCCTTGTTTTTGCCGCCAAAGTGGATAACCTCACATGTATCTATATTACACTGCATCTGGCACGCATCTGCCCACTCACACAACATTTCCACGTCACATGCAACTTCCTAACATTCTCTTCACAGTGCACACTGCCACCCAGCGTTGTGTCATCCGCAAACTTGCTAGTGTTGCTCCTAATTCCCTCTTTAAAATCATTAATATATATATGGTAAACAGTTGCGGCCCCAACACCGAGACTTGCGGCATTCTGAAAAGGACCCGTTCACTCCTACTCTTTGCTTCCGGACTGCCAACCAATGTTCTATCCATGTCAACGCCCTACCCCCAATACCATGTGCTCTAATTTTACTGCTAACCAAATGCCTCATTATTACCTCTTTAATAATTAACTCCAGCATCTTTTCAACCACCGAAGTCAGGCTAACTGGTCTGCTTTCTCTCTCGCTCCTTTCTTGAAAAGTGGAATAACATTAGCTATCCTCCAATCCACAGGAACTGATCCTGAATCGATAGAACATTGGAAAATGATCACCAATGCGTCCACTATTTTTAGAGCCACCTCCCTGAGGACCCTGGGATGCAGATCATCAGGCCCAGTGGATTTATCATCCTTTCAGTCCCATTAGCCTACCCAATAGTATGTATCGCCTACTGAAAATGTATTTCGGTTCCTCTACCACCTTAGATCCTCTGTCCTCCAGTATATATGGGAGATTGTTTGTGCCTTCCTTAGTGATGACAGATCTGAAGTAACTATTCAACTCTTGTTGCCCATAATAATTTCACCCGTGTCTGCCTTCAAGGGATCCACATTTGACTTTGCTACTATTTTTGCCTTAACATATCTAAATAAGCTTTTACTGTCCTTCGTTATATTCCTGGCCAGCTTCACTTCATACTTCATCTTTTCAAACCGTATTGCCCTTTTTGTTTCGTTCTATTGTCCTATGAAATGTTCCAAATCCTCTGGCTTCCGTGTACTCTATGCTGTGTTATACATCTTTTCTTTATTTTTATTCTATCGCTAACCTCTCTTGTCAGACACGGTTGCCTCCAAAACCCCGTAGAATCATTCTTCCTTTTTAGAATGAAATGATCATGCGTCTTCCGGATTATGCCCAGAAATTCCTGCCAGTGCTGTTCCACCGTCATTCCTGCTAGGATCCCTTTCCAGTCTACTTTGTCCAGCTCCCCCTCATGCCTTCATTTTTCCCTTTGTACAACTGCATCACTGCCACTTCCGATTTAACGTTCTCCTTCTCAAATTGCAGATTAAATCTAATCATATTATGATCACTACCTCCAGGCGGTTCCTTTACCTCGAGTTCTCTTATCATATCTGGTTCATTGGGCAACACTAAATCCAGAATTGCCTTTTCTCAAGTCGGCTCCAATGCAAGCTGCTCTAAGAATCCATCCCGGGGGCATTCTACAAACTATCTTTCTTGGGGTCCTGAACCAACCTGATTTTCTCAGTATACCTGCATATTGAAATCACCCATCAGCACAGTGGCATTACCTATGTTACATACAAGTTTTAACTCCTGCTGCAACTTACATACTACATCCCAGCTACTACTTGTGGGTCTGTAAATAACACCAACTAGTGTCTTCTTGCCTTTACACATCCTCAACTCAATCCACAGTGATTCTACCACGTTAGTCCCTATGTCTTCCCTCACAAGGGACTGAATTTCATCCCTCGCCAGCAGGGCTACCCCCCCCCCCCCCCCCCCCACTGCCCACCTGCCTGTCCTTTCTATAGGATGTATAACCCTAAATATAAAATTCCCAGTACCGATCCTCCTGCAGCCACGTCTCAGTAATCCCCACAATGTCATATCTACCAACCTCTAACTGAGCCTTAAGCTCATCTAATTTACGTCTGATACTTTGCGCATTCTTATACAATAATTCGGTACGCATCTCACCTTTCACATCGTTCCCTATTACACTTGGCCATACTCTCCTATCCATTTGTGGGCTTCCTTCCCCGTTAATTCTGGGGTCATTAACCATCCCTTTACGCTCTTTCCCTTTAACTCCATCCTCGACTTCCATTTGACACCTCACCCCCCCCCCCACCCCCACCCCCCTTGTTCAGTTTAAAACCATCCGTGCAGCAGTGGCACACCTGCCTGCCAGAATGCTGGCCCCCCACCTGTTAAGATGCAATCCGTCCCTTTTGTATAGTTCCCCCTTACTCGATAACAGATCCCAGTGATCTAAGAATCTAAATCCCTGCCCCGTGCACCAGTTCCTCAGCCACACATTCAGGTCCCGTATCTCCCTGTTCCTGCTCTCGCCAGCACGAGCAAACCGGAGATAACAACCGTAAATGTCCTGCTTTTCAGCATTTTTCCGAGCTCTATAAAGTCACGTTGCAGAATATTCATCCCCTTCTTTCTCCAATGAACTGAAAGAGTCCGAAGAGGAAACGCTTACTAACCGAAAGGATGGGACGCCTAAATGCAAACTAACGAAAGGGCGGGACGCCTTAACGCCAACGAACCGAAAGGCTGCGTCGCCTAAATGCAAACTTCCGAATGGCCAATCAGTCGAAACGCCAGCTACCCGAAAGGCGGCGGCGTCTACAGGCCAAAGCACCGACGCCTGCCCAACAGAAAAGTCCAATAACGGACTTGACGTTGCCGGGGGCTGGACTTGTCAGCGAATGGTCCAGACCCCCGCGTCCATTGACACTGTGAAGACAAGAACATTGTCTCAAACCTCCGCTACACCCAACCCGCAGCCCCATTCCCTCCTCCTCCCCTTATTTCCCTTTCTCTCCCCCTCTCTCCCCCTCTCCACCCACCCCTCTCCCCCCTATCCCCATTTCCCACTTTCCCTCTGTCTATGCCCCTCTCTCTCTCTGTATCCGCACCTCCCTCACTCTGTCTGTGCCGCTCTCTCTCTGTCTCTGCCCTTCTCTGTCTCTGCCCCCTCCCTGTCTGCCCTAGCTCTCCAGCTCCCTCCCTCTCTAGACGCGCTTGCGAGTCGGGGGCTTTGCGTCTGTGGATAAAAGGATGGGGTAAAAGGAGCCAATGAATAATATTAAAATAATCTCAAGGGAGGTGGTTAGTGTGTGTGTGTGTGTGGGGGGGGGGGTTAGTGTGTGTGTGTGTGTGTGTGTGTGTGACGCCGCAGGCCGCCCCTGCACACACTAATCTCACCCTTGATATTATATTAATATTATTGGGTGCAGCGACAGAGGCCGGGCCTCTGGCACAAAGACCGGTCCTGTTGCTCAGAAGGGTAAGGAAACGAAGAGGAGGGCAATTGTAATAGGGGACTCTATAGTCAGGGGGTCGGATAGGCGATTCTGCGGACGCAGACAGGAGACACGGATGGTGGTTTGCCTCCCTGGTGCCAGGGTCAGGGATGTGTCTGAACGTGTCCAATAAATCCTGAAATGGGATGGAGAGGAGCCTGAGGTTGTGGTACATATAGTTACCAACGACATAGGTAAAAAAAGAGAAGAGATCCTGAAAGAAGAATTTAGGGAGTTAGGTAGAGAGTTTGGGAGAAGGACTGCAAAGGTAACAATCTCAGGATCACTGTCTGTGCCACACGAAAGTGAGAGTAGGAATGGAGCGAGGTGGAGGATAAATGAGTGGATGAGGGACTGGTGCAGTGGGTATGGATTCAAGTTTCTGGATCATTGGGACCTATTTTGGGGAAGGTGCGACCTGTACAGAAAGGACGGGTTGCACTGGAACTCGAGGGGGACCAATATCCTGGCGGGGAGATTTGCAAAGGCTACTGGGGAGACTTTAAACTAGTATGGTTGGGGGGAGGGACTCAAATTGGGAAAGCTAGCAGTCAGTGTGTGAGGCAGGAGGCAGATAATGGTAGCCATCTGACCTAAAATGTAGGGGAGAGAGAAGAAAAAGATAATAAACAGAGAATAAGAGAGGGTGGGGTTCTTAAGTGTGTATATTTTAATGATAGGTGCATTGTAAGAAAGGTGGATGAACGTAGAGCCTGGATTGACACATGGAAGTATGATGTTGTGGCGATCAGTGAAACATGGTTGCAGGAGGGCTGTGATTGGAAACTAAATATTCCAGAATTTCGTTGCTTCAGGTGTGATAGAATGGGAGGGGCAAGAGGTGGAGGTGTTGCATTGCTTATCAGGGAAGATATTACAGCAGTGCTTTGTCAGGATAGATTAGAGGGCTTGTCTAGGGGGGCTATTTGGGTGGAACTGAGAAATGGGAAAGGGGTAGTACTACTTATAGGGGTGTATTATAGACCCCCAAATGGGGAGCGAGAATTGGAAGAGCAAATATGTAAGGAGATTGCAGATATTAGTAGTAAGCACAAGGTAGTGATTGTGGGATATTTCTATTTTCCACACATAGACTGGGCAACACATTCTGTAAATGGGCTGGATGGGTTGGAGTTTGTAAAATGTGTGCAGGATAGTTGTTTGCAGCAATACATAGAATTACCTACTAGAGAAGGGGCGGTGCTGGACCTCCTGTTAGGAAATTAGACGGGTCAGGTGGTGTAAAAGGACTTGTTCCGACACACAAAGTCTCTTACCAAGTATCTTTATTTAGTCACTACACACATTGTGCTCTAGCTGTCCGTTGTCATCACTGGGACTAGAGAGCGAGCTAGAGGCGGGGAAGCTACAATTATACAGGAGACAATGGGGAATGGTTAGTAGTGGTGAGGTCACTATGTTAAAGGAGCATGCACTGATCTACATCCTTTCTCTTGGAAACAAAGCGACCACGGCTCATACGCTAGAGGCAAACCAGAAACAGTTGGAAAACATTATGAAGCAGACTACTCGCCCACTCCGTACCGGACAGGCGGCTTGACCAAACGCCCAGAGCGGGTGCGCAACCCGCCTTCCCCTTCCACCGCAGGAGCTACAGGAACGGGGGCAGGGACAGAGATAGGGGAACCGGGAGACGAACGCCCAGGGGGAGGAGGAGAACGAGGCGAAGGAACGGGCTCCACAGCAGGTGAAGGAGGAGAAGGGGGACCGTGTGGGCTGGGCACCATGAGCTGAGAGGGAAGGGTCCGTGGCATGCGAGGAGTGACAGGGGCAGGAGGAGTCGCAGGCGGCGGTGAATGGACTGGCGGCGGGGACTGGACAGGCGGCGGGGAATGGACAGGCGGCGAAAACGGGTCCGCGGGAGGCGGAGAAGGCTCGTTGACTAGCAGCAGGTGCTGGCGTGTCCGACGGTACACGGTGCCCTCGTAATTAACCAGGTAGGACCGGGGAGAGTCGGCATTGCCAACGACAACGGCCAGCCGGTGATGACCGGAGGTGGACATCATCCGGACAACCTGGCCTGGGAACAGACGGGGAAGCAGTCGGGAAGATTTATCAAAGGAGCGCTTTTGGATGACCTGTTTCTCGATGATGCGCTCCTTGACAGCGGCAGGGCTGCGGAAGCGGGCGTTAGAGATTGCTGAGAAACCGGGAGAGGGGGTCTAGTGGTGCGGGACATGAGGCGCTGGGCAGGCGAACCAAGTGCGGGGTCCCGGGAAATGTTGCGGAGGTTGAGGAGGGCAAGATAGAAGTCCGAATGGGACAGACGGCAATGTTCCAGCAGCTCCTTGGCACTGCGGACAGCGCGCTCTGCAAGGCCGTTGCTCTGCGGGTACTCGGAGCTGCTGGTGATGTGGCGAAAGTTCCATAGGGCGGCGAAAGCGGCGAACTCTGCGCTGGAAAACTGTCCGCCGTTGTCGGATTGGAGAGTCACCGGGGAACCAAAGGTAGAAAAGTGGCGGCGAAGCTACAATTATACAGGAGACAATGGGGAGTGGTTAGTAGTGGTGAGGTCACTATGTTAAAGGAGCATGCACTGATCTACAGGTGGCAGAGGTATGCGTTGGGGAACAGTTCGGGACCAGTGATCACAATACCATTGGTTTCAATATAATTATGTAGAGGGTCAGAACTGGACCTAGGGTTGAGATTTTTGATTGGAGAAAGGCTAACTTTGAGGAGATGCGAAAGGATTTAAAAGGAGTAAATTGGAACAGTTTGTTTTATGGGAAAGATGTGGAAGAGGAATGGAGGACATTTAAAGGTGAATTTTTAAGAGTACAGAATCTTTATGTCCCTGTTCGGTTGAAAGGAAATAGTAAAAATTGGAAAGAGCCATGGTTTTCAAGGGAAATTGGACACTCGGTTCGGAAAAAGAGAGAGATCTACAATAATTATAGGCAGCATGGAATAAATGAGGTGCTTGAGGAGTATAAAGAATGTAAAAATTATCTTAAGAAAGAAATTAGAAAAGCTAAAAGAAGATATGAGGTTGCTTTAGCCAGTAAGGTGAAAGTAAATCCAAAGGGTTTCTACAGCTATATTAATATCAACAGGATAACGAGGGATAAAATTGGTCCATTAGAGAGCCAGAGTGGACAGCTATCTGCAGAGCCAAAAGAGATGGGGGAGATATTGAACAATTTCTTTTCTTCGGTATTCACCAAGGAGAAGGATATTGAATTATGTGAGGTAAGGGAAACACGCAGAGTAGCTATGGAAACGATGAGATTCAAAGAAGAGGAAGTACTGACACTTTTGAGAAATATAAAAGTGGATAAGTCTCCAGGTCCGGACAGGATATTCCCTAGGACATTGAGGGAAGTTAGTGTAGAAATAGCAGGGGCTATGACTGAAATATTTCAAATGTCATTAGAAACGGGAATAGTGCCGGAGGATTGGCGTACCGCGCATGTTGTTCCATTGTTTAAAAAGGGCTCTAAGAGTAAACCTAGCAATTATCGACCTGTTAGTTTGACGTCAGTGGTGGGCAAATTAATGGAAAGGATACTTAGAGATAATATATATAAGCATCTGGATAAACAGTGTCTGAGTAGGAACAGTCAACATGGATTTGTGCCTGGAAGGTCATGTTTGACTAATCATCTTGAATTTTTTGAAGAGGTTACTCGGGAAATTGATGAGGATAAAGCAGTGGATGTTGTATATATGGATTTCAGTAAGGCATTTGACAAGGTTCCTCACGGAAGGTTGGTTAAGAAGGTTCAATTGTTGGGTATTAATGGTGGAGTAGCAAGATGGATTCAACAGTGGCTGAATGGGAGATGCCAGAGAGTAATGGTGGATGGTTGTTTGTCAGGTTGGAGGCCAGTGACTAGTGGGGTGCCACAGGGATCTGTGTTGGGTCCACTGTTGTTTGTCATGTACATCAATGATCTGGATGATGGTGTGGTAAATTGGATTAGTAAGTAAGCAGATGATACTAAGATAGGTGGAGTTGTGGATAATGAAGTAGATTTTCAAAGTCTACAGAGAGATTTATGCCGGTTGGAAAAGTGGGCTGAAAGATGGCAGATGGAGTTTAATGCTGATAAGTGTGAGGTGCTACATCTTGGCAGGACAAATCAAAATAGGACGTGCATTGTAAATGGTTGGGAATTGAAGAATGCAGGTGAACAGAGGGATCTGGGAATAACTGTGCACAGTTCCCTCAAAGTGGAATATCATGTAGATAGGGTGGTAAAGAAAGTTTTGGTGTGCTGGCCTTTATAAATCAGAGCATTGAGTATAGAAGTTGGGATATAAAGTTAAAATTGTACAAGGCATTGGTGAGACCAATTCTGGAGTATGGTGTACCATTTTGGTCGTCTAATTATAGGAAGGATGTAAGAAAAATGGAGAGAGTACAGAGGAGATTTACGAGAATGTTGCCTGGGTTTCAGCAACTAAGTTACAGAGAAAGGTTGACCAAGTTAGGGCTTTATTCTTTGGAGCGCAGAAGGTTAAGGGGGGACTTGATAGAGGTCTTTAAAATGATGAGAGGGATAGACAGAGTTGACGTGGATAAGCTTTTCCCACTGAGAGTAGGGACGATTCAAACAAGGGGACATGACTTGAGAATTAAGGGACAGAAGTTTAGGGGTAACATGAGGGGGAACTTCTTTACTCAGAGAGTGGTGGCTGTGTGGAATGAGCTTCCAGTGAAGGTGGTGGAGGCAGGTTCGTTTTTATCATTTAATAATAAATTGGATAGTTATATGGAGGGGAAAGGAATGGAGGGTTATGGTCTGACCGCAGGAATATGGGACTAGGGGAGAATACGTGTTCGGCACCGACTAGAAGGGTCGAGATGGCCAGTTTCCGTGCTGTAATTGTTATATGGTTATATGATTATTATTAATTGGCTCCATTGGAAGGAGTGAGAGAGAGGAGGGGGGCAAGAGCGGCGGGCAAGAGAGGGGGGAGAGAGGGGTGGAGGGGGTTTGGTAGAGGGACAGGGGGGAAGCGAGAAGGCGAGAGAGAGGAGGGGTGAGAGGTGTGTAGAGGGGGAATGGGGGAGTGGAGGGGTAGATAAAGGGGGGATCAGTAACTATTAAAAGTTTGATCTTGAATGTGGGTGTGTGTGAGTGCTTGTGTGAGTGTGTGTGTGTGTGTGTGTGTGTGTGTGTGTGTGTGTGTGTGTGTGTGTGTGTGTGTGTGTGTGTGTGTGTGTGTGTGTGTGTGTGTGTGTGTGTGTGTGTGTGTGTGTGTGTGTGTGTGTGTGTGTGTGTGTGTTTATGTGTTTAAAACATAGAAACATAGAAAATAGGTGCAGGAGTAGGCCATTCGGCACTTCGACACTGCACCGCCATTCTATATGATCATGGCTGATCATCCAACTCAGTATCCTTTACCTGCCTTCTCTCCATACCTCCTGATCCCGTTAGCCACAACGGCCACATCTAACTCCCTCTTAAATATAGCCTCTGAACTAGCCTCAACTACCTTCTATGGCAGAGAGTTCCAGAGATGTACTACTCTATGTGTGACATTTTTTTTCTCATCTCGGACCTAAAGAATTTCCCCTTTATCCTTAAAATGTGACCCTTTGCCCGGGACTTCCCCAACATCAGGAACAATCTTCCTGCATCTAGCCTGCCCAACCCCTTAATAATTGTATAAGTTTCTTTAAGATCCCCCCTCATTTTTCTAAATTCTAGCGAGTACAAGCCGAATCTATCAATTCCCTCTTCATATGAAAGTCCTGACATCCCAGGAACCAGTCTGGTGAACATTCTCTGTACTGCCTCTACGGCAAGAATGTCTTTCCTCAGATTTGTAGACCAAAACTGTACGCAATACTCCACGTGTGGTCTCACCAAGACCCTGTACAACTGCAGTAGAACCTCCCTGCTCCTATACTCAAATCCTTCCGAAAAAAACGACATGCTAATGTTTACGGTTTACCCTCTGGAGTCCGAAATGGGCTTATCCGAATATTTCGTGCTTTATTTCTTGAGTTATTAATCAAACTGTTCATGAATCTGAAATAACTTTTAAAATAAAACCGGCTGGCTTTGGCTGATGACGTAACGACTTTATTATTTGTTTGCGTGCTATGTCCACGCGCAGCGAGTGACGTCTCCCGGCCGCTCGCGTTGTCGCCGCCCGCTCTCGCTGCTCCCGGCCGCTCGCTCGCCCCGCTCCCCTCCTCTTCTCCCCGCCTCTCCTTTTCCTCCCCCTTCACCTCTCCCCCCCCCTACTCTCTCCCTCCTCCTTTCTCCGCTTCCTCCTTTCCCCCTCTCCCCCTTCCTCGCTCCCCTCCTCTTTCCCCCTCCTCTCTCTCCACCCTCCCCAATCTTCTCTCCCCCTCCTCTCTCCCGCCACTCCTCCCCCCTCCTCTACTCTATTCACTGCCGCCTCCTCTACCCTCTGCTCAGCTCTCCCCTCCTCCCCCAGTGCTCTCTCCCCCCTCCCTCCCCCCGTCACCAACGCTACCCGCTCCCGCTCATCAACCCTTCGCCCTCCCTCCCCCTCCTCTCTCTGCCCCTCTCCCCCCCGCACTCCCCCTTTCTCCCCCGCGACTCCACCCCCTTCTGTTCCTCTCCCCCTCTCTCTCCCCATCTCTCCCTCTTCTCTCCCCCTCTCCCTTCCCACCCCCCCCCCCCTCCCCTGCTCCATCGCCGCTGCCCCCTCCCCTCCACTCGCTCCCCTCCCCACTCCCCCACATTCCCCCACCTCTACCCCCTCTCCCTTCCCCCGGCGCCCCCTCTCGCCCTCTCCCCCTTCTCTAGACTAGTTTATTATAATCTATATCCCCTCAAACCAATTCTATCGCATTTATTATATCTTCGGGGCAAGCCCTGTGAGTCAATCCATGCGACCTGAGGCCCATTGGGCATGTTTTTTGGACATTCTGTACCGTTATCCAAACTACCGGTTTCAGTTGTCTAATATTATGCATTTGCTGAAGGGTAGAATGTTTCCATAGACTGTTATCGGCCAACATGGTGTAGGACGACGAGAACAATCCTTATATCCTATGTTTTCCGAGATTATTGACATGCCTGAACCACTTGACTAGCAGCTTCACAAATCCTGGCTGCACGTCGCGTAGTTTTCAAAGAGTTTGTGACCAGGGTGAAAGTGGTCAGAGATGATCTTGCCCGTTCGCTTCCTGGACCTTGCAGTGTACAGTTCATCAATGGAGGAAAGGTTGCAGCCTATAACCTTCTCGGCTTATCGGGCGATTCGCTGCACCCTCCAGGTGTCGTGCTTGGTAGCTGAGCCAAACCAGACCATGATGGAGAAAGTGAGAACAGACTCTACGACGGCCGTGTAGAATTGGACCATCATTGCCTTTGGCAGATTGTGCTTCCTCAGCTGCCGTAGGAAGTAATCCTCTGTTCTCCCTTTTTGACTGTGGAGTCGATGGTAGCCCCCCACTTAAGGTCCTTGGAGATGATAGTTCCCATGTCTTAAACGACTCTACAGGTGTGGCTGCAGTGCTGTTGATGGTGAGTGGGGTGAGGGGATCTATTTCCTATCGATAATACGACTCTAATCCAGGCAGCATTCTGGGAACTCTCCTCTGAAATGGTTTTGACGAGTTGCCATCTTTTCTGCAATATCGTGCCCAGAATTGCGTAAAATACTCCACATGTGGCCTATCCAATGTTTAACAAAACTGCGGTAAACGATATTCTAACGTGTACACACAGTACTACG
Source organism: Amblyraja radiata (assembly GCF_010909765.2). Classification (NCBI taxonomy): domain Eukaryota; kingdom Metazoa; phylum Chordata; class Chondrichthyes; order Rajiformes; family Rajidae; genus Amblyraja; species Amblyraja radiata. The sequence goes on along the minus strand of NC_046000.1, from coordinate 7,776,176 downwards.
TGCGATAGAGGCAATTATTCCATACGCCTTCGTTTCCATTTGTTCAATCGCTTTGCTACTTTCAACTAGCCATTGACTAGGACGCCGAGATTACTCTGTATTTCAATGCTGCTGAGTGTCTTCCACCATACATCTAGCAGGGAACCGGCCACAATCGCTTTCCATCTGCATTGTTTCCCCATCTTACTTGCAGAAGCACAACAGATAAAGCAGATGGAAATTGTTAAAATAGGCCCCTTAGCGGAAATAGAGGTGGCTGCAAACAGCAACCAGCAAATAATTGGGTTCTCTTGTGAAAGGAATGCATGGCGCTGGTCAACAAATGTGTTCACTTCGTAGAGCTCGAATATCATGATGTCTGAGCGAGGGCCAGTAGTAAATCAAGACAAATATTTCTGCCCGGATACATCCAAAATGTTGCTTGTCCATCTGAGCTGGTACCATTTTTGTGTTGTAAATAGAAGGTTCAAAGGTGATGGGATGTACACTGCCAGATTAAAAGTATTCCTGACGGCCTTGAGATGCTGCAGTTCGGGGTGAAAATAGCAACATAAGTGGATTGAGTGGTAAAGTAGGCGTTTAATATGCTGGGTTTCATCAGTCGGGCCATGGCGTATTAGAGTCAGGAAGACGTTACAGGTTTCTATGGCTCCAAGCCCGCATTTGGTGTATTGTCTGCAGTGCAGGTCAGCCCTTTATAGGAATGATGCGGAGAGTATGGAGCTGGTGCAGGATATGCGGATAAGGATGCAGTCTGGGTTAGTGAGAATTGTCTATCAGGAGAGGTTGGAAAACGTGGCTTATTTCCTCTGCAACGTCGGAGGGTGTGGGGTAATGGATTGAGGTACATAACATATGAGAGGCATTGATAAGGTAGATAGAACATGTTCTCTAGTGGATACAGTTTTAAAGTGAGACGGGCAAACTTTAAAGCAGATATGGATGACCATTCATTCACTGTGAGTAGTGGTTGGCTGGATCGAGCTGGTGGGGTTGATGGTGGGAGCAGGCAGAGCCGCGGTGCTTCCCAAAACGGCTGCATTGTACAGACTTGCTTTCTCAAATGTACAGAAGGTGAAATTTTATAGCCGACGGAGCAACGTTTAACATTATCATATGACTTCCAAGTCCAGCTCGTTGCAACATGGCAATAGGATCTAAAAGTGTCACACTTTCACTGTCGGGTAGTCATGGTGCTCTAGTCGTGGGGGTGGGGGATTAGGAGGGGGGGATCACAAGTGAAATAGCTCAGGGCCTCTCTTCATCTAAATCCGGCCCTGCCTCTGGCTCACGTTTCCCGCGGGTTTCAGCGAATAAGCTCTTCTCTCTGCTTCGCTTTGATTGCTCCTTGTCGAAGATCTACGTAAGCAACGGGCTAATACTGGCTTTTTGACGCTTTTCTTAAACCGTTTTTCCCTCTGACTCACCTCTGACACATTTCTCACGGGTTTCAGCCAACAAGCTCGTCTCCCTGCTTGTCTTTGATTGCTGCTTGTCCAATCTCCACGTAAGCAATGAGCTAACACTGGCTTTTCGGCGCTATTTTTAAACAATCTTCCCCTCCGACTCGCCCCTGTCTCACCTTTCCCACGGGATTCAGGCAATAAGCTCTTCTTCCTGCTTCTCTTTGATTGCTCCTTGTCCTCGATCCACGTAAACACTGGGCTAACACTAGATTTTTGGCGCTATTTTTAAACTGTTTTTCCCCTCTTGCTCACCTCTGCCTCACTTTTCCCACGGGTTTCAGCCAATAAGCTCTTATCCCTGCTTCTCTTTGATTGCTGCTTGTCCAAGATCCACGTAAGCTTATGAGCTCACCAGTCGTGTTTTTTAGTTTTGTTTGGTGATGCAGCGCAGGAAGAGGCCCTGCATATGTCCTGCCCATGTAAGACTTTCCAAAATGCAACACCTCACTTTTTTATGTGTAAAAGTCCATCAAACATTCATCGGCACAACTGGCCATTCGATCAAGATCCCGCTGCAATTTTTCACAACCATACACACTGTCTGCACTTTTATATTAACAGCTAACAAGCTAATCTTGCCAAGTATGTAAGCAAGTAAGAATTAAATGGTCCTATCTGGGACACATCACAATAAAACTTTCTTGAATCGTGTATGTTCTCATCCACATCATTTACGTAGATGACAAACTGTAACAGGTGCAATACCAAACCCCGAGGCACACAAGTCACATGCCTCCAGTGCGAGAAGCTTCCTTCCATTATTAATTGCCATTTGCCATATGATAGGACGCATGTGGAGGTTTTAGATGGCTGATAGACAATAGACAATAGACAATAGGTGCAGGAGTAGGAACTTTATTTGCGCTAGACCTCTTGGCCTTGAAGCAACAGTCTGGTGTCGATAATAATACAGCAGCCTTTTTTTAAATCCGTATGTTCTGGATCTGGTCGTCTTGGTGAGGGCGGAATTTATTGCCTGTGCTTCGTGACGGTTCACCTGTTTGCCCTGGGCGCAGTAACCACAAGGTCCGGCGGTATGTATCAGTTCCTCCGGCACACAAGGCCAATCTCATCGTGACTCTGGGCATGGAGGAGACCATGCAACTGTCTACGGCACATGTCAACAGATGGTCACTACGCCTGGGCAGCACAAGCACAGGGACGCTGATGTGAAACATTGTAGGAACATATAACCATATAACCATATAACAATTACAGCACGGAAACAGGCCATCTCGGCCCTACATGCCCGTGCCGAACAACTATGTTCCCTTAGTCCCACCTGCCTGCACTCATACCATAACCCTCCATTCCCTTCTCATCCATATGCCTATCCAATTTATTTTTAAATGATACCATCGAACCTGCTTCCACCACTTCCACTTGAAGCTCAGTCCACACCGCTACCACTCTCTGAGTAAAGAAGTTCCCCCTCTTGTTACCCCTAAACTTCTGTCCCTTAATTCTGAAGTCGTGTCCTCTTGTTTGAATCTTCCCTATTCTCAAAGGGAAAAGCTTGTCCACATCAACTCTGTCTATCCCTCTCGTCATTTTAAAGACCTCTATCAAGTCCCCGCTTAACTTTCTGCGCTCCAGAGAATAAAGACCTAACTTATTCAACCTATCTCTGTAACTTAGTTGTTGAAACCCAGGCAACATTCTACTAAATCTCCTCTGTACTCTCTCTATTTTGTTGACATCCTTCCAATAATTGGGCGACCAAAATTCTACACCATACTCCAGATTTGGTCTCACCAATGCCTTGTACAATTTTAACATTACTTCCCAGCTTCTATACACAATGCTCTGATTTATAAAGGCTAGCATACCAAACGCTTTCTTTACCACCCTATCTATATGAAATTCCACCTTCAAGGAACTATGCACGGTTATTCCCAGATCCCTCTGTTCCACTGTATTCTTCAATTCCCTACCATTTACCATGTACGTTCTATTTTGATTTGTCCTGCCGAGGTGTAGCACCTCACATTTATCAGCATTAAACTCCATCTGCCAACTTTTAGCCCATTGTTCCAAATGACCTAAATCACTCTGTAGACATTGGAAATCCTCTTCATTATCCACAACACGCCCTATCTTGGTATCATCTACATACTTACTAATCCAATTAACCACAACTTCATCCAGATCATTGATGTACATGACAAACAACAAAGGAACCAACACAGATCCCTGAGGCACCCCACTAGTCACCTGCCTCCAACCCGACAAACAGCCATCTACCATTACCCTCTGGCTTCTCCCATTCAGCCACTGTTTAATCCATCTTGCTACTCCTGTATTTATACCCAACAGTTGAACCTTCTTAACCAACCTTCCATGAGGAACCTTGTCAAAGGCCTTACTAAAGTCCATATAGACAACATCCACTGCTTTACCCTCGTCAATTTCCATAGTAACCTCTTCAAAAAATTCAAGAAGATTAGTCAAACATGACCATCCAGGCACAAATCCATGTTGACTGTTCCTAATCAGACCCTGTTTATCCAGATGCTTATATATATTATCTCTAAGTATCTTTTCCATTAATTTGCCCACCACTGAAGTCAAACTAACAGGTCTATAATTGCTAGGTTTACTCTTAGAACCCTTTTTTTTTAAACAATGTCAACTACTTGGGAAGTTGTGGCGGCAGATCGCCGAAGCTGATGCATTCTGGATATTGAATGCGGTTACAAGCCAGCATGTACTTTGCGAGTGCCCTGGGATATTATGTGGTGCAGACCAAAGATTATAGAGCGTAAGCCTGCTGTACCTGGATGTTTACTTTCATTGACTGATGAACAAGGAACCCCAGGCTTCTACTTCCGCTTTTCCCAACTTGACACCATATAGATAATAATCTGCCTTCCCGTTTTTGCTACAAAGTGGATAACCTCACATTTATCTACATTAAACTGCATCTGCCATGCATCTTCCCACTCACCCAACCTGTCCAAGTCACCCTGCATTCTCATAGTATCCTCGTCACAGTTCACCCTGTAACCCAGCTTTGTGTCATCTGCAAATGTGTTAATGTTACTTTGAATCCCTTCATTCAAATCATTGATGTATATTGTAAATAGCTGCGGTCCTAGCACCAAGCCTTGCGGTACCCCAATAGTCACTGCCTGCCATTCTGAAAGGGACCTGTTAATCCCTACTCTTTGATTCCTGTCTGCCAACCAATTTTCTATCCACGTCAGCACTACCCCAATACCATGTGCCCTAATTTTGCTCACTAATCTCCTATGTCGGATCTTATCAAATGCTTTCTGAAAGTCCAGGTACACTTCAACCCTTGTCCATTTTCCAGGTACATATAACCATATAACCATATAACAATTACAGCACGGAAACAGGTCATCTCGGCCCTACAAATCCGTGCCGAACAATTAGTTTCCCCTAGTCCCATCTACCTGCACTCAGACCATGACCCTCCATTCCTTTCCCATCCATATACCTATCCAATTTATTTTTCAATGATAAAATCGAACCTGCCTCCACCACTTCCACTGGAAGCTCATTCCACACAGCCACCATTCTCTGAGTAAATACGTACCCCCTCATGTTACCCCTAAACGTTTGTCCCTTAATTCTGAAGTCGTGTCCTCTGGTTTCAATCTTCCCTACTCTCAATGGGAAAAGCTTGTCCACGTCAACTCTGTCTATCCCTCTCACCATTTTAAAGACCTCCATCAAGTCCCCACTTAAAATTCTGCGCTCCAGAGAATAAAGACCTAACTTATTCAACCTTTCTCTGTAACGTAGTTGCTGAAACCCAGGCAACATTCTAGTAAATCTCCTCTGCACTCTCTATTTTGTTGACATCCTTCCTATAATTGGGCGACCAAAATTGTACACCATACTCCAGAATTGGTCTCACCAATGCCTTGTACAATTTTAATATTACATCCCAACTTCTATACTTAATGTCAGTCTGAAGAAGGCTTTCGGCCCGAAACGTCACCCATTTCCTTCGCTCCATAGACGCTGCTGCACCCGCTGAGTTTATCCAGCATTTATGTGTACCTTCTATACTCAATGCTCTGATTTATAAAGGCTAGCATAACAAAAGCTTTATTTATCACCCAATCTACATGAGATTTCATCTTCAGGGAACTATGCACAGTTATTCCTAGATCCCTCTGTTCAACTGCATTCCTCAATTCGCTACCATTTACCATGTACGTCCTATTTTCATTTGTCCTGCCAAGATGTAGCACCTCACACTTAGCAGCATTAAACTCCATCTGCCATCTTTCAACCCCTTCTTCCAAATGGCCTAAATCTCTCTGTAGACTTTGGAAATCTACTTCATTATCCACAACACCACCTATTTTAGTATCATCTGCATACTTACTAATCCAATTAACCACACCTTCATCCAGATCATTGATGTACATGACAAACAACAGTGGACCCAACACAGATCCCTGAGGCACCCCACTAGTCACCTGAGTCCAACCTGACAGCAGCCATCCACCATTACTCTCTGGCGTCTCCCATTCAGCCACTGTTGAATCCATCTTGCTACTCCTGCATTTTTACCCAACAATTGAACCTTCTTAACCAACCTTCCATGAGGAACCTTGTCAAGGGCCTTAATAAAGTCCATATAGACAACATCCACTGCTTTACCCTGATCAATTTCCCTAGTAACCTCTTCAAGAAATTCAAGAAGATTAGTCAAACATGACCTTCCAGGCACAAATCCATGTTGACTGTTCCTAATCAGGTCCTGTTTATCCAGATGCTTATATATATTATCTCTAAGTATCTTTTGCATTAATTTGCCCAACACTGAAGTCAAACTAACAGGTCTATAATTGCCAGGTTTACTCTTAGAACCCTTTTTAAACAATGGAACAACATGCGCAGTACGCCAATCCTCGGGCACTATTCCCGTTTCTAATGACATTTGAAATATTTCTGTCATAGCCCCTGCTATTTCTACACTAACTTCCCTCAACATCCTCAAAAAATTCCAGAAGATTAGTGAAGCATGTTTTCCCCTTCGTAAATCCATGCTGACTCGGACCGATCCTGTTACTGCAGTCCAAATGTGCCACTGTTTCATCCTTTATAATTGTTCCAGCATCTTCCCCATGTCAGGCTAACCGGTCTGTAATTCCCTGTTTTCTCCCTCTCGCCTTTCTTAAAAAGTGGGATAACATTAGCTGCCCTCCAATCCACAGGAACCGATCCTGAGTGTATAGAAAATTATCACCAATCCATCCACGATTTCTAGAGCCACCTCCTTAAGTACCCTGGGATGCAGACCATCAGGCCCTGGTGATTTATCAGCCTTCAGCCCCATCAGTCTATCCAGCACAATTTCCTGCCTGATATGGATTTCCTTCAGTTCCTCCGTCACCCCAGATCCTCTGGCTACTCCTATATCATGAAGATTATTTGTGTCCTCCTTAGTGAAAACGAATCCAAAGTACATGTTCAAGTGAACGAGAGTACGTTCTGCAACATTGCGAATAACTTTAACACGACACGGTTGATGAGGCAAGATAACCCCATTTTTTGGGATGAATGCCCAATGATTAGCAGGGAGAGTTTTGAAGCGTTGGATAGAACACTTCAATATGTATGCACCAACACTAAGCCTTTCGGCGGCATTCTTACCATTTGTTGCGGTAATTTTTGACAACTCCTCCCTGTAGTGAAAAGGGGAAATTATGTTGATGTTGAAATTCCTGTATCTAGAAATCCTACTTGTGGACACTTTTCACCAAGTTTCAATTGTAGACGATTATGCGATTGAAAGAGGGAGGCGACTATTCTCATTTGTTGTTGAAAGTTGGAGAAGACGAAATTTTAAAGATTGAATACGATTAAATTGAAATGCCAGAATACATTCAGTCAAGGTTTGCTATGATGATCCATATAGTGCAAGGGCAAGCCATGGAGAATGTGTTGATATACCTCGAGAAAACTGTATTTCAGCATGGACAACTATATGTGGCTCCTAGCTGAGGAAAGGTGAAGGAAAATGTCAACGTTTTCCTGAAGGAAGAAACATCAACCAAGAATGGTGTTATTAAACGCGTGCCTGGTTGACTTCTGAGGGACATTTTCAGATTGTCTTCAAGTTAAAGTTTGACCACTCAGTAATGTCTCTGTATTAAAATTGTGTGTCTTTTTTTTCATCAGCTGCCCAGAGACATCCAGAAGCAGTGAGCTGCAGAATGCAACAAGAGCCGCAATAAGAGAGAACTGAATAAATCTCATCTTGAACGATCACTTTATTGTTTTAATTTAAAAGTTACTCACATTTAAACATGAATATATACATTTTCCATTTGCCATGCCCGTCACCTGCGGCTGCGCAGTAATGTCTGCGTATTCTACTTCGCAAAGGGAACCCAATGGACGGCAATGGCGTCGCCGCCGGAGACCGCTAAGAATGGATGGGGCGATTGAGTGAGTGCGTGGCGGGGGTGGAATGACAAGGGGCGTGGTGGGGGGGGGGTGTGAGGGAGGAATCAGGAGTGTCACAACGGGAACCCGTCAGTCGCCCCTGCGCAGTTGGGGGCAATGGTTGTGTTGTGCAATATTGCGTTGGGAGACCAGGCCTCCCGTGTATAACCATATAACCATATAACAATTACAGCACGGAAACAGGCCATCTCGACCCCTCTAGTCCGTGCCGAACACATAGTCTCCCCTAGTCCCATATACCTGCGCTCAGACCATAACCCTCCATTCCTTTCCCATCCATATAACTATCCAATTTATTTTTAAATGATAAAAACGAACCTGCCTCCACCACCTTCACTGGAAGCTCATTCCACACAGCTACCACTCTCTGAGTAAAGAAGTTCCCCCTCATGTTACCCCTAAACTTCAGTCCCTTAATTCTCAAGTCATGTCCCCTTGTTTGAATCTTCCCTACTCTCAGTGGGAAAAGCTTTTCCACGTCAACTCTGTCTATCCCTCTCATCATTTTAAAAACCTCTATCAAGTCCCCCCTTAACCTTCTGCGCTCCAAAGAATAAAGCCCTAACTTGTTCAACCTTTCTATGTAACAAAATTAGTACACCGTGTGAGAATGGATCCAACGGATCCTATTAAGCCTAGTGTGAATTAAATATGCCCACCATGATTTCACCTTCCTTCTGGGATGGTCTGCATTTTATTTGCGAAAACAAACTTTATTCAGAATAATAAAAAATATATACAAAATGAAGAACATTGGAAATATTCTCAGTGTTTATACGTTCATTGGGGTTATATGCAGTAGTTTTCACAGACTATCCTTATCCCGAGCACCCTTGTCACTCATGCGATCCCTGGGTTGATATCACTTACCCTTATTAGTGGCATCCCCACCAGACCCTGCCCCCAAAAGTCCAGGAGCAGAAATACCCTAGTCCATCATGTTCCGTAAATTTATCTCTTAGGGCTGAAGGAATCTATGTATATGGGAGGGGGGAGCAGGAACGGTGTACTAATTTTGGATGAATAACCATGATCACATTGAAAGGCGGTACTGGCTCAAAGGGCCGAATGGCCTACTCCTGCATCTATTTTTCGATATGTTTCTATCTTCCAATCTAGAGGCCGCTCTTTGGATGAGTATGAGGCGTGTTTACTCCGCTTCATTCGTGGGCTGAAGGAAGAGATGGTAACGTTCTGGCAGACGGAAATGTTCAGGATCTGCAGATATTTAATGCAAGGCTACATGACAGAAAGGCCACACATAGCATTACCTCATGGCCTATTTCGCAAACTTGGTGAACAGCAATTAGAAGAATCCCCTCCGCCTACGCCGCATCTGTTCCCAGGACGAGACATTTCACACCAGGGCATCGGAAATGTCCTCGTTCTTCAGGGAACGGGGATTCCCCTCCGCCACCATAGATGAGGCTCACACCAGGGTCTCATCTATACCCCGCAACACTGCTCTCTCTCCCCATCCCCGCACACGCAACAAGGGCAGAGTCCCTCTGGTCCTCACCTTTCACCCCACCAGCCGGCAAATACAACACATAATCCTCCGCCATTTCTGCCACCTCCAACGTGACCCCACCACTCGCCACATCTTCCCATCTCCCCCAATGTCTGCCTTCCGCAAAGACCGCTCCCTCCGCAACTCCCTCGTCAATTCTTCCCTTCCCTCCCGCACCACCCCCTCCCGGGGCACTTTCCGTTGCAACCGCAAGAAATGCAACACCTGTCCCTTCACCTCCCCCCTCGACTCCATTCAAGGTCCCAAGCAGTCGTTCCAGGTGCGACAAAGGTTCACCTGTATCTCCTCCAACCTCATCTACTGCCTCCGCTGCTCTAGATGTCAGCTAATTTACATCGGTGAGACCAAGCGTAGGTTGGGCGATCGTTTCGCCGAACACCTCCGCTCAGTCCGCAATAACCTACCTGACCTCCCGGTGGCTCAGCACTTTAACTCCCCCTCACATTCCCAATCCGACCTCTCTGTCCTGGGTCTCCTCCATTGCCAGAGTGAGCAACAGCGGAAATTGGAGGAACAGCACCTCATATTCCGTCTGGGGTCCTTGCGTCCTTATGGCATTAACATTGAATTCTCCCAATTTGGCTAGCCCGTGCTGTCTCCTCCCCTTCCTTAACCCTCTAGCTGTCTCCTCCCACCCTCCCATCCGCCCGCCCTCGGGCTCCTCCTCCTCCCCTTTTCCTTCTTTCTTTCCCCACCCCCCATCAGTCTGAAGAAGGGTTTCGGCCCGAAACGTCGCCTATTTCCTTCGCTCCATAGATGCTGCTGCACCCGCTGAGTTTCCCCAGCAATTGTGAGTACCAGCAATTAGAAGAACATGGCCCATCCACCGACCCTAGAGGAGCTGACTGGCTCCACCCGTTCCTTTGACTCAAATAAGACTGCCATAAGCTATGTGTGCTCACTCTGTGGGATTGCGTGGACCCGGATCTGCAGAAAGTGCACAATTTAATGCACCTGACTGGCAGAAAGTTAGACTACATGATGAAGCACATCATCACCCTCGTCTTCAAGGCATTTGAAGTTGGAAAGGCATTTCGCTGCTGATTGGGAACTATAAAACCCTGCCGAAGGCCCTCGCTAACTGGGATAAGTCCGTTCTGGGACAGGTGATCAACTCTGTCCAAACCTGTGGTGTACCTCGCAGAAAAATATCGGACAGCCTGGTGCTATCGAGTGATACCGTCGTCCACGTGCAGGACAGAGGGGTGGATGGCTGCCTGGTGAGCATGGACCAGGAGAAGACATTCAATAGGATATCACACAGGTGCTGTAACTCTCTAAAAAACAGTAAATTGGCCTCTACTTCCTTCTGTGGCAGAGAAATCCATAGATTCATTGCTCTCTGTGTGATTATTTTCCTCGTCTCATTCCTAAATGGCCTACCCCTTATTCTTAAACTGTGACCCATGGTTCTGGGCTCCCCTAAACATAGGGAACATTTTTCCTGCATCTAGCCTGTCCAATCCTTTAAGAATTGAATATGTTTCTATAAATTCCCCTCTCATCCATCTAAATTGCAGTGTATACAAGCCCACTCGACATATTTTTTCATCATCTGTCAGTCCCGTCATCCCGGGAATTAACCTGTGAACCTACGCTGCACTCCCTCAATAGCAATGATATCTTTCCTCAAAATTGCACACAATACTCCAGGAGCTGTCTCAGCAGGGCCCTGCACAACTGCCCTGGGACCTTGTTGCTACTAAACTCAAATCCTCTTTCAATGAAGGCCAACATGCCATTAGATTTCTTCACTGTCTGCTGTATCTGCATGTTCGCTTTCAGTGTCTCATGTACAAGCAAACGCAGGTCCCCAAAAATAATTCCACCACCACGTCAAGAAGCACAAGAGCGCAAGACGCAATTGTATGCAGATGCCGAGCAGTGTGTTCAGCTCTGGCTTGTGATGTGGACTCACTTTCTAATCTTGTGATGTGGACTCGGTAAGAAGACTATCGATGTAAGGCAAACTGGCCTTTAATTCCCCTCTGTCACTTTCCTTTCTTTAAAAATGGATTTACATTGGCTATCCTCCCGTCCACAGGAACTGATCGAGAGTTGAGAGAGCATTGGAACATGATTACCAATGCATTCACAAATTCTAGGGCCACTTCCTTGGGTACGCAGGATGCAGACCATCAGACCCTGGGATGTATCTGCCTCACTAGGCCTCGGCGACCATTTTGCTTGACATAAGGGTTAGTACACATAGGTCAACGGGATCACCGGGTTGCCAGACATTTCAACTCTCCTTCCGATTCCCATACTGATATTTTTGTTTTGGGCCTGCTCCATTGCAAGCGTGCAGCCACGTGCAAATTAGAAGAACGGCACCTCATATTTCGCTTTGATAGCTTACAACCCAGTGGTATGAACATTAAATGTTCTAAATGTAAGTAACTTCTAACTCAACCACCACCCCCCCCCCCCCCCCCCCCCCCCCCCGCCATTTCCCCTTCCCTCCTTTGTGGTAGTTTTATTAGTTCTACACTTCTGAGGAAGGGTCTCGACCCGAAACATCAAACATTCCTTCTATCCAGAGATGCTGCTTGTTACCCTGCAACTCCAGCATGTTGTGTATATTTTGGGGGTAAACCAGGATCTGCAGTTTCTTCCTCCACAGTTCTCCACGGTCGTTCTACCTTGCGAACACAAGAACCTCGACCTACTACAGTTCGTATACCGCCACAACAGGTGAATTGTTGATGCAATTTCACTGGGTCTCTACTCCGCACTGGACCACTTGGACAGTAAAAACACATACGTCAGGCTGTTGCTTATAGACTACAGCTCGGCGTTTAATACCACCATCCCTTTTAAGCTGGTTACCAAGATCACGGACCTAGGCCTCTGTGCATCGCTCTGTAATTGGATCCTCGATTTCCTCATCCACAGACTACAGTCTGTTCGAATTGTAGGAACCACTTCATCCTCAGTAACAATTAGTGCGGGAGCACCTCAATGCTGCGTGCTCTGCCCCTTGCTTTATTCACTATATATCTATGACTGTGTAGATCTATTCACTATACATCTATGACTGTCATAGTGTGAACTCCATCAACATATTCGCCAAAGACACCACTGTGGTTGGACGAATGACATATGGGGACGAGTCAGAATATAGAAGTGAGATCGACCGACTGAGCAAATGGTGCCAGCACAACAACCTGGCTCTCACTATTAGTAAGACCAAGGAACTGATTGTGGACTTTAGTAAGGGAAGGATAAGGACCCACAATCCTGTTTATATCAACGGGACGATGGTGGAGAATGTCAATAACTTCAAATTCCTGGCCGTGCATGTATCAGAAATATTTCCTGGACCTAGCACACCGATGCAATTATAAAGAAGGCACATAAGCGATTCTACTTTATATTAGATTAGATTAGATTAGATCCTTTATTTGTCATTCAGACCTTTCGGTCTGAACGAAATGTTGTTCCATACTTCCTAAGATTACGGAGATTCGGCATGTCGAAGAGGATTCTCCTAAATTTCTACAGGTGCACGGTAGAGAGCATTCTGGCAGGTAGCATCGTGGCGTGGTTCGGCAACTTGAACGTCCAAGAGCGAAAAACAGTACGAAAAGTTGTGACCACTGTCCAGGCCATCTCGGCTTTGACCTCCCAACATTCAAAGGCATCTATCGTAGTCGCTGCCTCAAAAAGGCAGCCAAAACCATCAAGGATCCAAACCAAATGCCCCCCCCCCCCCACACACACACACACACACACACTCACCACTGCCATCAGGAAGATGGTACAGGCGTGCAGGGAAGAGGAGAAGACTGTGACGTCCACGTTCAGGAGCAGATTATTCCCCACAGCCATCAGGGTATTAAACACAACGAATACGCTATGAGCTCTGAACTGCAAACGACTATATTATTATTTGTTTTTTGCTCTATATGTGTTATTTGTTGAACTTTTTTCTTGTTCCCCCGTTATATACAATATTTACATATTCACATATTCGGTTGTGCTGTAGCAAGTAAGAATGTCATTGTCCCGTCCGGGATACATGAAAATAAAACACTCTTGACTCTTGACTTGACTCTTTTCGCCGAGATCTTGCTAGTCTTTGAAAGTCATCTCCCACATTCCAAAGAAAGAGGAAAATGGAAAATCACCAAACACTTTTAAAATCTGGAGGTGACAAAGACATTGATGGCGTTCTCTCCACTGTAGATGGGCCAACATTTGCATGGGTCTGCTTGACAATCAATCAGAACAGGGTAATCAAAGACTGTGTTTATTGAGATGAACCAAGCAAGTCATGGAGCTGAGGCAGCCCCAGTGGGAAAATGGGACATAAACTATAAAGGAAATGGACAAACCCCGTCAGTGTTAATAGACCCCCATCTGTCTGAATGATCAATTGTGTATTCAGGATTCCTGGATTCAGAAAATAATTTTGAAAGTAAAATTAAATAAAACTGAAAATTGTAAATGGAAGTGCAGTCGAGTAAATGGCCATTGCATCATCAGAGGATATCTGCCCGCAGAATAATTGAAGAGTGTGTCAAAACTGTGTTCATTATGGCGTCTGTCCGATACTTTATCAAAAGATCAGGGGTTGTGGGTGGGTTGCGTGATGAGGGGCAGATGCACAATTGTTCACAATGCCTCTCTCCCCTGGTGCGTTGGGTGACAATGGCGAAGTGTGCCTCACGTGCACTGCACCAGTTAAAACTCTCAAATATGCTGCCCCGGGCTATTGAAATTGTCTGACAGTTCCAGCACAAGCCTGGCTGATGGCAACGTCTAACTCCATGAACCAGAGATGAAAGCAATTGCATTGGGGCAAACGACTTTAAGAGTGCAAAAGAGCAGATAGACCATCTCTGCTCATACAACAATTCAATATTGGGCTGTGTGCCGTTGCTGGACAGCTTACTTTGAGGGACAGCCGACAACAGGTACACCACTGCACGAGGAGAGCCCACTTGCAGACAAATTTAGTAAATGTCATGTTCAGTTTAAAACCTGCTGACTTTGTATGATTAAACTTTAAGTGTTGATTCATATTTTCATTTTAGTGTAAGTAATTTAATTGCACCTGTCTGTTCTTGAAGTAGTGATTATCATGCATGTGCTTGTCTGATTATAGGTGGATCTCAAAACATAGCCATTGAGTGCATTGCATTGTCTGTTTTATTGCCAGAATTTAGGCTTGTGCACCATTTCTCAGCTGAATGAGAGGAAATACTAGAAATAGTTAATTGTAGCAATGTTACAAAATTTTGAGATTTTAAAAATCAAGTCTGTAATTTATCCCATCAGATAAAGCATAAAAATAAGTTTAATTTGACACCTAATTCACTTTCATATCTCAAGTATTTAAAACGTTATGGCCATTTTCATACTGGGAAATGAGCATCTTGTTCCCTATTGATTTTCTATGGACATAACAAAAAAGCTGTGATCGTGAACAGTCAAAAGCCCATAACTTTCTTAAAAACTAAGAGAACCGAATGAAATTTTCAGTTATCATAGATTGAAGCATTCTGAAACAAATATAAAATAATCTTACTTGGATGACCTGAAATTAAAGCATATAATTAGTTAGTTACCTAATTGTAGCTAATTTCAGACTTCAATTACTAGATCTAAACATCTATGCATTTCCTAATAAATGATTAACATTTTTAAATAGCCTAAATGTCCAAATAATATTCACAAATAATTCACAATAAAACATGATTTTTAAATCTCATTTACATTAATTTATAGGCCAAATGGAAGGAATTTAGTGATTAATTGCTGTAAATAAATGTCCATTTAAATCAGCTTTCCAGTGGGTCCCTGTGGAACGCGCTGGTTTAGAACGTTCACATTGCGGTAGATTTGTGCCCCCAAATGCCCAGAAAAATACTGCGGGATATAATGGGCCCAAAATGAGCTACTCGCAATATTAAACTTTGTATAAAGGGATCTTTAGAAGCCCTTTTTAATGTAAAAATATACAGCCTACCTTCTATGGTTTGCTTTATGAGACCCTGCGGTTGCTGGCGGTCGCGGGTTTAGAGATTGATTTTTAAACTACTATAACTATTATTCAAGGCATTTAAACCTAATAATAGCTTTTGCGACGGGGTCTTTCAGCGATTTTTCGTTAATAATTAACTAGGCTGAACATTTTCGATTGGAACAGCCTAGAGAAAATCGCGTTTTAAACCCGCCCCCTCTAAACGGCGCCAAAATCGCGCACACCCGCAACGACAGATTTTCACCGACGCTTTAGGTAGGCTTTGCAACATACCTATTAATTGTGTTTTATTTTTTAATTGTAATGGATGAGAAGCTCTTTTTCAAACCACTGCGTTGTTTGCTGTGGTGCTCCTTTTCTCAATATGTGCAAAATTGCGCTTTATTTATTGAACAAGATGAATAAAGACTTCGTTTCACATTCACCGTGCTGTTTGTCTTATTTTCTGATCTGCTGAGAGTTTAGACTGATTTACATTTAAAAAGCACAGCATATGAGGCACCTGAGTCCTTCACTCTCACACATGATTGTGAGATTCAAGATCTGATTAAAATGTATCACCTCCACTATTTTGTGTTTTATGATGAAAGTCACGAGACTTTGGAATGATATTAAAATTAAGACTTGCACACATCAATTTGATTTTGATAACAACTAATTATCTTTTAATGTGCACAAAAGGAAAGAAACAGTGAGAATCAAACGGATTCGTAAAAAGCTTTGCAACACTATAAGCCATTAGAAAATGTGGGAGTGTCCAAAAAATAAACGGCAACATGCTCAATCAGACAAAAAACAACATAAACATGCAGATAGTACCAACGAGTTAATACGGCAAACTCACGAGTCACTGTGGTAAACTCGCGGGCTACTACGGTATTACAACGAGTTTAAAAGTAGTAAATTTTTATTTCAAGAGTATATTTGACTCGTGGAAATCTTTCAACATGTTGAAATTTTTCACGAGTTAACACGTTTCCCCAGTACCTGCCGTTAGCGTTACGAGTCGCTAAGTTGCGTCCACGAGCTCCGACGTTCCCGCTACGTTAACTCTACGTGATTACCACGAGTTTGATTTATATTTAACTCAGGATAACTCGTGGGTGGACTCGCACCGTGGGACAGGCGTTAAGAGAAGGAGCGGAACTGTGGGATGCAGAGGAGACGTGTGAGGGCCTCGTCTGTGAGTTCCTTCCCCTTTACTTTCAGTCTGTGGAAGGGTCTTGCCCGAAATGTCACGCATTATTTTTCGTCAGAGAGGCTGGCTGACTCGCTGTGCTTCTCCATATATGTACTCCACCATACCAAATTAAGCGTTATATGGAACCAGCTGCCAGTTGAATTAGAGGCGACAAGTACCTCAACTACATTTTAAAGACACTGTATTAGGTATTCTTGGCAAGGGATGGTTGAGAGCGACATGGGTCAGGCTCGGGAACATGGGACTCGTTTTGATTGGACATATTCATGAGCGTGGAAGACATGCCGACTGGTCTTTTTTCCGTGCTGTATGGCTCTACGACTCTATGTGTCTCATCTGCCGAACAACACTGCATTCTATATTTTTAACGATCCCACTCTATGCCGTTTAGTGTAAAAATCATTCCTACTTAGAAGTAATTTCCCACGTTTTCGACAATGGCAGTTCCAACAAAAAAAAGGCCATTAACTCGAGCATTGCGTCAGAAGAAATCGTGCGACAGTCTGTCCAGTTAACCCATGCAAACAATTGTCTATGTTATCCCTCGATGAGTGAAATTGGTGGCGCGATCAACACAGGTTACATAAAATAATTTGTAAAACGGTGCATTTAATGAGGAGGCGGTCCCGCTAATTGGCCCAACGGATTTACCCGCTCCTATATAAGAACATGTTAAACGATGTGCCAGTATATGGGGCAGTGGCAACGTTTTGAACACGCAGCCTCTCGCACAAAATGCCATATCTGAGAATTTACGATATAGCGTGCATTTACTATCCATTACTAGCAGCGGTTGGTATTCTTGGTAAGCCGCTGTAACCGGTTACTATTTGAAAAGACAAGTCTGTCTATTACTTGTGATACTCACCAAACCTTTATTTGGCTGTTGGCCAATTCACCAATCAATTGTATCGTTTCAATTCGTGTTCATAATGATTGTTTCTGACTACTAAACTGTCGGCGCGCATTTCCGAGGTTTTATTAGCATGCGTGTCTTATGTCTGAGATTGTGTTTAAACCAAGTTGAAAGCGGCCGAAGTTGTACATTCATCGGGACAGCCCCCACTCTCCCACGGCCACCCTCCGCGGGCTGCGTGTCGGGTGGAGGGGAGGTTTGGGACAATGTTCATGCCTTCACAGTGATGTGATGGACGCGGGGGTCTGGACCAATCGCCGAGAAGTCCCGCCCCCCGGAAACGTCAAGTCCGTTATTGGACTTTTCTGTTGAGCGACAGTCGGTCCTTTGGCCTGTAGGCACCGCCGCCTTTCGGGAAGGTGGCGTTTCGTATGAGCGGACATTCGGTAAGTTTGCTTATAGGTGACGCAGCCTTTCGGTTCCTTGGCGTTTAGGTGTCCCGCCCTTTCGGTTAGTTTGAATTTAGGCGACCCATCCTTTCCGTTAGTAGGCGTTGCGTCTTCGGACTCTTTCGGTCCATTGGCGTTTCGGCCTCGTTTCTATTCGGTTCTTTGGCTTCGGCTTCTTTGCTTCGCCTTCTTGTCTGTCGGCGTCGCGTCCGGGTATCTTACTGTCCTTTCATGATTCGCGTGAACGATGGATCGTGTCTAAAGCAAATTGCCTCTCCGACTCTATCCAGGTGATTACGGTATGACATTCAAATATAACGCGTTCCCCCCCATGTTCTCTCCATCTCCACCATCCAGTCTGCATCCCACGCCGACCTGTTTTCTCCAGTTGTCAGTTTGGATGACGGCTGTCGACGTGAAACATGCAACGTAGCAAAGTTAAGCGTATTAATTTTACTCATAATGCGGCTTGGCCTGCCGAATATTTCCAGCCGTTTCCCTTCTTAGATCGCAGTTTTTGTCCCACAGGAAACGGAAACATGCTCACCATTTGTACCGCAGCTGGAAATTGAAAATATTAGTCAGATCCGCCGTTTGCTTTCTGGATTTAGTAAGTGCAGATGACCTGGACGGAAAGCGGCGATGCAAGTCACTGCATGCTGGTGTATATGACGATAAGCTAATAGATAATTTGCAGCCTATAGATTTCGCTGATTGAAAGACAAGTGGAGCCGAATGGCGTAAACCCTGTTGACATTAATTCCGTTTTCCTGTCGCCCCGCAGTTAACGTGACGGCGATTGCGATCCTGTCCCGTGGAAGGTGTGGACTCTCTAAATGCATCACTCGCTACTTGGTGGGAATGGCAGGGGCCGATATCATGGTAGTTGTCCTCGCTGTTATTGTGGAGCAACTTAATAGTATTTATTCCTACGCTCGCTTCCTGCACATAACCCCGATATGTTCTCTAACGACAGTTTTTAAAGTTGCAAGCATGGACTGCTCCGTTTGGCTAACGGTTGCTTTCACCTTCGATCGCTACATCGCGATTTGCTGTCAAAAGCCGAAGGAGAGATACTGTACCGAGAGGGTAGCGACAAGAGTGATAGTAACAGTGGCGGTACTGAGCTGTGTCAGGTGTATTCCGTTTTACTTTGAAGCGGAGCCGTTTATAATCATTGATTCTGTGCCGTGGCTTTGTGTCAAAACTATTGAATACTTCACCTCGCCCCTCTGGAAAGGACACGAGTTGTTTGACAGTCTCCTAACGCCGATAGTACCATTTTGCATAATTCTTCTGTGTAATGGTTTAACTATCCGGCATATAATTGCGGCAAATAGAGTTCGCATGGGACTTCGGAACAAGAGCGAAAATCAAAATGATTCGGAGGTGCAGAACCGGAGAAAATCAATGATTCTGTTGTTCGCTCTTTCAACCAATTTCATATTACTGTGGCTGCCCTATGTCATACACTCTATGACTTGGCAAACGGTAAATGTTACCTACACAGACAAATATTTGAATAATCCGATATATGTCTTGCAGCAAAGCGGCTTTATGTTACAGTATCTCGGTACTTGCACCAACACCTGCATCTATGGACTCACTCAGAGGAAATTCAGAAAGGAGCTGAGAAATGGAGTGATGTATGTGCTTACCATAAACGGGCAGCTGTGTAAATAACGGAAAATGATCTGATGGCTGCTTTGTTGATTGAAAAAAAAAAATAGTTTCAAGATATTGTGATTTTCCTGAATATTACATAAACCCGGAGCGGCAGATAGCTGTCAATCATCAGCTTGATTAAGGGCTGGATCAGAATAAACTGTTGGAATAAATAGGATCGTGATATTGACAAAGCCTAAGTGACATTGCTAACCTTTGAATTCAACGACGGTTCGAGTCGGGAGGCGGTTATGCGAAAAGCTAGAAAGGCGTGCGTGCATGTTGGGAAAATTAGCAACTCCCCTCCCCTCCCCCACCTTTGGAATGTACCTTTGGAGAGTAGGAAGAGAACGGAGCAACCAGAAGGAACCCATGCGGACACGCGGAGAACGCACAGACACCATACAGACAGCACCCGAAGTCAGGATCGAACCCCGACCTCTAGCGCTGTAAAACAGCAACTCTCCCGTTGCGCCACTGTGATTGTTTGCTTAGATTCCCCTTTGAAATCAGATTCCACGTTGAATTAATTCTGACAGTTGAAGTCGGTTTGTACATGAATACCGTCATCCGAACGACACATTTTCATTCTCATGCTTACTATATTACGTTCCATCTGCCACGCTAGATTATGTCATTATGTCAGAAGGTTGTGATCATATATTCGAGAAATAAAATAAAGCTTTGCAACAAAGATCCGGAGCAAGATAGGCCACTCCTGCGAAATGCAATGGGCTGACGTGTAGTAGGCAAAGGAGCGGAACGTGGGCATTTTATTTTGTCCATTTCAGTAACCGGACCCGACCCGACTCGAAGTGTAATCAGCGTTGCGGGGAACAGTTTGTGTGTGTGATATAGGGTTAGATTCATAATCCTGTTAGTTCATATTTCTGATAATCCTTGTTAAAGAATAAAATGTTTATAAATGTTGGCTCTGGAACTTTATTTTAAATTTTGTTTTAATCGTTTCTATTTAAATGGCTCATGTGCTGTGTTTCAGTTGATATTGTATTACACATGCAATCTGTAATTCATTCATCTAATCACATTCACAACTGCAGTATTTGGGAAAATAATAGGAATATGAAGATTCCAGTTCCTTAATGTTTTTGTGTCTATGGAGTTGTTTCTCAACAATAAAGTAGGCGTGGTCTTCCCAATAGCCAGCTAGTGGAATGAGATCTGTCTGTAATGGTGGGGTTATCTAATTTAGTATTTCACAAAATTAAATTGGTTTTGAGCAAGGTTTTCAAATGATGTATAACTTAAGGATGGTTTTATTCAGCGAGCATACAAGTGATGAGATTGTGCTGGAAGAAACACGCATACATGAATGTGATATAGATGTATATAATCATATAACACACACATTTACATTTCTTCTGATTTGGAGCGCAGAAGGTTAAGGGGGGACTTGATAGAGGTTTTTAAAATGATGAGAGGGATAGACAGACTTGACGTGGAAAAGCTTTTCCCACTGAGAGTAGGGAAGATTCAAACAAGGGGACATGACTTGAGAATTAAAAACACATTGTAAACCTCCCCGCAACTTCACTCTGGTGTCTCACCCGTGCTGATCCGGGCCAGACTCCCCGCACGCTGTGGAAGGAACATAGGCATGTTTTCTCTTTTATTGTGATTTGTTTCTCTTTTTACGCTGAATATCTGATAACGACACATTAGCAGCATATGGTACCAATATTGCAACAACCCACTCAATTTTAAATAATTCAAAAACATGATCTATAAGTAAACAAGGATAACACTTTTCATTTCTGTCATTCATGGTAAGGTTTTAATGTGAATATCTCATTAGGACACATTATCAGTATATTGTAGGTATGTTGCAAAACCTACCTTCAGCGGGGCTGAAGGTCTGTCCCTGCCCGTGTGCGCGATTTTGGCGCCGTTGAGAGGGGGGCGGGTTTAAAACGCGAATTTCCCAAGGCTATTCAATCCGAGGTTGTTCAGCCTACTTAGTTGCTGACGAAAAATCGCTGCGAGGTTCATTCGCTGCAGCTATTTTTAAACTTAAATGGTTAATTTAATTGTTATAGTAGGTGAAAATTTACCCTCTAAACCCGCGACCGCCGACAACGGGACGGATCTCATACAGGAGACAACGGAAGTAGGTTGTTTATTTTTACATTAAAAAGGGCTTCTTATGATCCCTTTATAGAATGTTTTATGTTGCGAGTAGTTAATTTGGGGCCCCATTAAATCCCGCAGTATTTTTCTGGGCCTATGGGGTACAAATCCACCGCAATGGGAACGTTCCAAACCAGCGCGTTCCACAGAGTTCCACAGGATCCCACTGGAAAGCTGATTTAAATGGCCATTAATTTACAGCAATTGAACACTAAACTCCTTCCATTTGGCCTATAAATTAATGTAAATGAGATTTTAAATCATGTTTTATTGTGAATTCTTTGTGAATGTCATTTGGACACTTAAGCTATTTAAAAATGTTAATCTTTTCTTAAGAAATGGAGAGATGTTTAGATCTAGTAATTGAAGTTTGGAATTAGCTACAATTGGGTAACTAACTAATTATATGCTTTAATTTCAGTCATGCAAGTAAGATTGTTTCATATTTGTTTCATAATGCTTCAATCTATAATAACTGAAAATTGCTTTCAGTTCTCTTAATTTTTAATAAAGTTATGGCCATTTCACTGTCCTCGATCACAACTTTTGTGTTAAGTCAATGGAAAAGCAATAGGGAACAAGATGCTAATTTCCGAGTTAAAAATGGCAACAACTTTTTTAATACTGAAGATATGAAAGTGAATTAGGTGTCAAATTAAACTTATGTTGTGCTTTATCTGATGGGATAAATTGCAGACTTGATTTTTTAAATCTCAAAATTTTGTAACAGTGTTTTGTACATATTGCACCAATGTTGTACCATCCCACTCAATTTTAAATAATTCATAATAGAAATCCATTAACATGGTTAACACTTTATTTCTGACATGCATAGCAAGATTTACATAATTCACTTTATTTTGTGCGCGAGATATAGAGGGTTGCAGTGTTCAGTATATCAGCTAACCAGTGAAAGTGATGTACAATTCAACGTATGTAACACAATGATAGTCCCACCTTTGCTTTCGCCAAAGAGCAAAACGTCCAACGTAGATACAATAAAAAATAAATCGCCATTTGCAATGTTTTGTGCTGTTAACAAATCACAATTTCACACGTACATAAACGAGTGTATTTCATCAACATATAACTTAACAAAATCATGTGCTTCACTTATGTGCCACTTTTATAGCTTTCCAACACATCCTTTTAATAGTCAGGTCCTTCAGGCCTCTATTCTTGGATTTGAGTCCATAATGTATCCGGACACTCACAAAGATTGCGACAATACGCGCCTTGACTCTCTGGCAGCACAGGTTCATCTTCTTGTATTCCTTAGTATTGTGAATTGCTTTATTTATTAGATGGGAGATGTTGTTCCTGCTCGTGTTAACATTGTCAAATTCTGTGCGGAACATTTTCTCGCACACCTCACAGAATGCGAGCAACTGTTGTGAGGGCACCATCAGGGAGCCGAAGTCAGATGTCGATGTGTCGTATCCCTTCTGGTGAATGTATATGAGGGCAGGATCAACTAAGGTGGTATCAGGTTGTTGCAGAATGTCTCTGCATTTATGACATTTGAGGTCAGTTCATGGGAGATGAGGATTCTACGAGAGATGTGCCTGCAGTGTAAGCTAGTGTGTTCTCTTCCGGTAGATCGAGTGACATGCTGTAAACCACATTGTTCTATTGTGCCCTATTGTTATGGGGGAGCGATGGAGATGGTTTCTTGACTCTGTCCTTTGTGAGTGTTTTCACACAGAGACTTGAGAGTCTCTGGAATTTTCTACCTCTGTCGGTTCTCTGGATACTGCCAAGAGTGAGCTAGATAGGGCTCTTAAAGATAGCGCACTCAGGGGATATGGGGAGAATGCAGGAATGGGGTACTGATTGGGGATGATCAGCCATGATCACATTGAACGGTGGTGCTGGATCCAAGGGCCGAATGGCCTATTCCTGCACCTATTATCTATTGTCTGATTATACTATTGGCCATTTTCCCCATTATGCTTCCGCACAATGTGAGTTCTATTGTGTACCAAACTATAATCTACTCATCTTCCTTTTAATTTTCGAAATTCCCTACAACAGGGATGATACAGAGTGAATATTCAGAATAACGGTGTTATCTACAGCTCATTCAAATAAGTAGAAGAGGGTAGCCGGTAGGGACGTCAAAGGACGAGAAGCCGAAGCCAAGAATTGGAAACCAAGATACCGAAAGCACGTCACGCCGAAAAGCCACGACACCGAAAGTATTTTCGCGCCGAAAAGCCAAAATACGGAAAATACATCGCGCCGAAAAGCCAAGCTGTCGAAAATACACCACGCCGAAAAGTTACGAACCCGAACGGACACCACTCCACAAAGACAAATCGCAGAAAGGACATGACGTCGAAAAACCGCCGAGCGGACATGACGTATCCGGGCACGTCATGACCGACACCATGTCAGTCATCGCCAAAGGTCACCGATTGGTCCAGACACCCGTGTCCATCGCATCACTGGCCGGGGGAGACGGGAGGGTGGGGGGGGGGGTGAGCAGGGAGGGTGGGGGAAGCTTGAATTGCGTTTGTAAAATGGAGGCAGTGACTCCAAGCTGCTGTGATTGCCACAGAGGCAGGGAGGTGCACCACTGGCTGGGGGTGACGGGAGGGCGGGGGAAGCTTGAGCTTGCGTTTTTTAAATGGTGGCAGTGACTTCAAGCTGCTGCGATTACCACAGAGGCAGTGATGTGCATCACTGGCCGGGAGAGACAGGATGGTGGGAGTGGTGGGGAGCTAGAGCTTGCATTTGTAAAATGGCGGCAGTGACTCCAAGCTGCTCGATTGCCACACAGGCTTTTCGACATCATGTTCTTTCCTCGTCAAATTTTGTCGAAAATCAAACTGACGCCGAATGCACATTAAGCCGAAACCATAAATACGTATGAAACACTTTAAAAAAATCTATATTTGCTTCAAGAATTGTTGTACCTTGCCACATTTTGAAATAGTTAAGTTGCTGTCCCTTGAAAGTCTCCGTGGGCGGTATTGGTCCGACACCCTGTCAGTCATCGACAAAGGTCAGCGATTGATCCAGACTCCCGCGGCGTCCATCACATCACTCATTGCCTGTGTGGCAATCGCAGCAGCTTGGAGTCACTGCCACCATATTACAAACGCATCCGCAAGCTCCCCCACCCTCCCGTTTCCCCCCGGCCAGTGATGTGATGGACCCGGGGATCTGGACCAATCACTGACAAGGTATATGGTAAAATCCCGTCCCCGGAGACGCCATGTCCGTTCGGCAACTTTTCTACATCATGTCCGATCTGCGTCTTGGCTTTGCGGCGTGGTGTCCGTTCGGGTTCGTATCCTTTCGGCATCATGCACTTTCGGTATCTTGGCTTTTCGGCGTGATGTACTTTCGGTATCTATGCTTCCACTTTTTGGCTTCGGCTTCTCGTCCTTCTAAATCCCATCCGCACACGGTAGAACATGAGTAGCTTGTATCAGATTGTAGTACATCTATCTCTCTGGGATGAGCATGCAAAGAGTCACCACACACCAGCACTACCTTGTTGCGGTCAATATTCCACCACTGAACATCCTTCCACTTACTGGACGTCCTCTTGCCTTGTTACATCTGCTCATACACGTCACCTCACACATTTTTGGATTAAATTACGGTTGGCTTTGCCTTACCATAGATCGCGTCCTTTGGTCTAAAGCGTTCCTCCTCCGCATCAGCCACGTGGGCAATGTGTATAGCATCAACAAATATAATTTACATCTGAATCAACAGAGACAATATACAATAGGTGCAGGATTACGCCATTTTGCCCTTTGAGCCCGCAATGCCATTCAATATGATCATGGCTGTTCCAATCAGTATCCGTTTTCTGCCTTCTCTCCATATCCCTTGACTCCGTTATCTTTAAGAGAGCTGTCAGGCACTCTTTTGAAATCATCCAGAGAATCAGCCTCCACCGCCTTCTGAGGCAGATAATTCTACAGACTCACAACTCTCTTTATGAAAATGTATTTCCTCATCACCGATCTGAATGGCTCACCCCTTATCCTTAAAATGTGGCCCCTGGTTCTGGACTCCCCCAACATCGGGAACATGTTTCCTGCCTCCAGCCTGTCTAAACCCTTAATAATATTATATGTTTCAATAAGATGTCCTCTCATCCTGCTAAATCCCAGAGTATACACGCCCAGCCGCTCCATTCTATCAACACATGACAGTCCCGCCATCCCGGGAATTAACCTCGCGATCCTACGGTGCACTATCGCAATACCAAAAATGTCCTTCCTTAAATTGGGAGACCAAAATTGCTCACAATACTCCATGTTTGGTCTCAAAGGCCCTGTACAACTGCAGAAATAACTATTTGCTCCTATACTCAACTCGTCCTGTTCTGAAGGCCAATATGCCATTTGCTTTCTTCGGCACTCAAAGGAAGACCCGACAGGCCGCCAAGAAGGAAGGTCCAGTAGGTAGCCGAGATGGAAGACCCGCAGGGGAAGCCTGGATGCCACCAAGCCCGTGGTCGAAGACACGGGAGTCGAGGAGGAGACGACAGACGCGAGGAGTGGGCTGGTGGTAGAGGGACTGGGGAATTTGCACCAACGCCTTCAAGAAAGGCTGCAGGGTTTGGCCCCGGGACACAGATGCGCTCGGGCGTGGAAAGGGTCGTCGGCTCGTGGGCCGAGCCTGTCAAAGGCGGTGAAGTTCGCCTTGCAGCAGCCGTAGGCGTACTCTAATCGGGAACCGCTCCAATACATCCAGCATATGGCCAGACGTTGGACTTTTGTAAATGGCGCCAAGCGATGGCGAGTCGTGCATGCGTGAGCTATGCAAAAATAAATGGACAGTGCTGTGCATACGTGACAATCAAGAACCGCGGAACCATTGAAATTATGTCTTGACATCCTGACCACATCAGTTCTCTATTTCAGTTAAATAATGAACTAACGGTTTGCAGCCATTCCTTTCTTTGAGTATCTATTCCCCTCAAGACATTTGGATATTTCTTGTCAGTATGAAAACGTCTCCCAACAACCTGACAAACATCGCCAGCACCTTACGCTGCGGTTTAACGACTTATCTTCCATCAATTCAGTATTTCCCTTCTTTCGGGTTTAATTCTCATTTATCTCATTGAAGCAGACAGAACAGTGAAAGGCTTGGATAGAGTGAACGTGGAGAGGATGTTTCCACTAGTGAGAGGGTCGAGGACTGGAGGTCATAGACTCAGAATTAAAGGACGTTATTTTAGGATGGAGCTGATGAGCAAATTAAGTGTAACGTTGCGAAGCCAATTTCCAGTTACTTCCGCAATCTCCCAAACTTCCTTACTGCAAATCATAACATTGCAACAAATGCAAGCATAATTGGCCAGAAATCAGACGATGGGGGTGAACACGTTGGCAATATGAGCATCCTCATTGCTGAACCCCTTCAATTAAACCAACCTTTCTTCAGAAATTAACTTGAAACCTTATCAAACGATTGCGTCCCAGTCATCGAGTGATACAATGTGGATACCTGCCCTTCGTGCCCACACCGACCAACATTTCCAAGCTACACTAAACCCACCTGCCTGTTTTTGGACCATATCCCTCACAAACCTGTCTAACTATTTCTTAAACGTTGGGATGGTCCCAGCCTCAACTATCTCCTCTATGGCTTGTTCCATACACCCAACACACTTGTTGTGATAAAGTTACCACTCAGATTCAATTTAAACCTTTTTCACCTACTCTGCGCATGAGAGTGTGCATCTACCCGATCTTTTGCTCTCAAGATAAGTCGCCCAATTATAGGAAGGATGTCAATAAAATAGAGAGAGTACAGAGGAGATTTACTAGAATGTTGCCTGGGTTTCAACAACTAAGTTACAGAGAAAGGTTGAATAAGTTAGGTCTTTATTCTCTGGAGCGCAGAAGGTTAAGGGGGGACTTGATAGAGGTATTTAAAATGATGAGAGGGATAGACAGAGTTGATGTGGATCAGCTTTTCCCTTTGAGAATAGGGAAGTTTCAAACAAGAGGACATGACTTCAGAATTAAGGGACAGAAGTTTAGGGGTAACATGAGGGGGAACTTTTTTACTCAGAGAGTGGTAGCGGTGTGGAATGAGCTTACAGTGGAAGTGGTGGAGGCAGGTTCGTTGCTTTCATTTAAAAATAAATTGGATAGGCATATGGATGAGAAGAGAATGGAGGGTTATGGTATGAGTGCAGGCAGGTGGGTCTAAGGGGAAAAGGTTGTTCGGCACGGACTTGTAGCGCCGAGATGGCCTGTTTCCGTGCTGTAATTGTTATATGGTTATAAGTTGTTATGCACCTCTGTAAGATCGCCCCACATCGTCTAGCGCGCCAAGGAATAGAGCCACTGCGTACACAGCCTCTACATATAGGTCAGGCCCTCCAGTCCTGGCAACATCGTCGTAAATTTTATCTGAACCCGTGCCAGCTTGGCAACATATTTCAGATAACTTGGTGCCCAGAACGGAAACTAATACTCTAAATGCGGCCTCACTGTAAGTTGTCTGATACAACTACAATATGGCCTCCCAACTGTATACTCAATACTCTGACTGATGAAGGGCAATGTTCCAAAAGTCTTTTTCACCACCTTATGTACATGCGAATCCACCTTCAAGGAACCATGCCCCTGCACTCCAACATTAGTTGTTCTACAGCACTCCCCAGAGCCCCACCCGGGGAGCCGTTGGCGAGAGGAGGACTTACCTGCAGCTGTAAGTATAAATACAGCGCGGGGTTTGCTTCTACAGAGGCCCGGGGAGCCGTTGGTGAGAGGAGGACTTACCTGCAGCTGTAAGTATAAATACAGCGCGGGGTTTGCTTCTACAGAGGCCCGGGGAGCCGTTAGCGAGAGGAGGACTTACCTGCAGCTGTAAGTATAAATACAGCGCGGGGTTTGCTTCCACAGAGGCCCGGGGAGCCGTTGGTGAGAGGAGGACTTACCTGCAGCTGTAAGTATAAATACAGCGCGGGGTTTGCTTCTACAGAGGCCCGGGGAGCCGTTGGTGAGAGGAGGACTTACCTGCAGCTGTAAGTATAAATACAGCGCGGGGTTTGCTTCTACAGAGGCCCGGGGAGCCGTTGGCGAGAGGAGGACTTACCTGCAGCTGTAAGTATAAATACAGCGCGGGGTTTGCTTCTACAGAGGCCCGGGGAGCCGTTGGTGAGAGGAGGACTTACCTGCAGCTGTAAGTATAAATACAGCGCGGGGTTTGCTTCTACAGAGGCCCGGGGAGCCGTTGGGGAGAGGAGGACTTACCTGCAGCTGTAAGTATAAATACAGCGCGGGGTTTGCTTCTACAGAGGCCCGGGGAGCCGTTGCTGAGAGGAGGACTTACCTGCAGCTGTAAGTATAAATACAGCGCGGGGTTTGCTTCTACAGAGGCCCGGGGAGCCGTTGGTGAGAGGAGGACTTACCTGCAGCTGTAAGTATAAATACAGCGCGGGGTTTGCTTCTACAGAGGCCCGGGGAGCCGTTGCTGAGAGGAGGACTTACCTGCAGCTGTAAGTATAAATACAGCGCGGGGTTTGCTTCTACAGAGGCCCGGGGGGCCGTTGGCGAGAGGAGGACTTACCTGCAGCTGTAAGTATAAATACAGCGCGGGGTTTGCTTCCACAGAGGCCCGGGGGGCCGTTGGCGAGAGGAGGACTTACCTGCAGCTGTAAGTATAAATACAGCGCGGGGTTTGCTTCCACAGAGGCCCGGGGAGCCGTTGGTGAGAGGAGGACTTACCTGCAGCTGTAAGTATAAATACAGCGCGGGGTTTGCTTCTACAGAGGCCCGGGGAGCCGTTGCTGAGAGGAGGACTTACCTGCAGCTGTAAGTATAAATACAGCGCGGGGTTTGCTTCTACAGAGGCCCGGGGAGCCGTTGGGGAGAGGAGGACTTACCTGCAGCTGTAAGTATAAATACAGCGCGGGGTTTGCTTCTACAGAGGCCCGGGGAGCCGTTGCTGAGAGGAGGACTTACCTGCAGCTGTAAGTATAAATACAGCGCGGGGTTTGCTTCTACAGAGGCCCGGGGGGCCGTTGGCGAGAGGAGGACTTACCTGCAGCTGTAAGTATAAATACAGCGCGGGGATTGCTTCTACAGAGGCCCGGGGGGCCGTTGGCGAGAGGAGGACTTACCTGCAGCTGTAAGTATAAATACAGCGCGGGGTTTGCTTCTACAGAGGCCCGGGGAGCCGTTGGCGAGAGGAGGACTTACCTGCAGCTGTAAGTATAAATACAGCGCGGGGTTTGCTTCTACAGAGGCCCGGGGGGCCGTTGGCGAGAGGAGGACTTACCTGCAGCTGTAAGTGTACCCAAATCTGTAACGTTCCATCTCACTTCCAGAGAAGGATTCTGGTGGAAGCCTCTGATTGGTGGAAGCATCTGATTGGTGGACGAGGATCAGAGGAAGCAGCTGATTGGCTTGTATTGTAATTGTAAGGCTTTATTGTATTTGGATAAGGGGGAGAATGAGGGCCAGGGCAGTTTACTGTTCTGGATGTCAGATGTGGGAGGTCATGGAGTCTGAGTGCTCTCCAGACGTCCACATCTGCGCCAGGTGCGTCGAGATGGGGCTCCTTAGGGACCGCGTTAGGAACCTGGAGCAGCAACTCGATGACCTCTGTCTGCTCAGGGAGAGCGAGGAGGTCATAGAAAGGAGTTACAGGGAGGTGGTCACTCCAAGACCACGGGAGACAGAAAACTGGGTCACAGTTAGGAAGGGCAACGGGCAGAGGCAGGGACTGGTGAGTACCCCGGTGGCTGTACACCTTGAAAATAAGTACTCATGTTTGAGTAAGGGTGGGGGAGACAGCCTACCTGGGGGCAGCGACAGCGGCCGGGCCTCTGGCACAAAGACCGGTCCGGTTGCTCAGAAGGGTAAGGAAAAGAAGGGGAGGGCAATTGTAATAGGGGACTCTATAGTCAGGGGGTCGGATAGGCGATTCTGTGGACGCAGACAGGAGTCCCGGATGGTAGTTTGCCTCCCTGGTGCCAGGGTCAGGGATGTGTCTGAACGTGTCCAAGAAATCCTGAAATGGGAGGGAGAGGAGCCTGAGGTTGTGGTGCATATAGGTACCAACGACATAGGTAAAAAAAGAGAAGAGGTCCTGAAAGAAGAATTTAGGGAGTTAGGTAGAGAGTTAAGGAGAAGGACTGGAAAGGTAACAATCTCAGGATTACTGCCTGTGCCACGCGACAGTGAGAGTAGGAATGGAGCGAGGTGGAGGATAAATGCGTGGATGAGGGACTGGTGCAGTGGGTATGGATTCAAGTTTCTGGATCATTGGGACCTCTTTTGGGGAAGGTGCGACCTGTACAGAAAGGACGGGTTGCACTTGAACTCAAGGGGGACCAATATCCTGGCGGGGAGATTTGCAAAGGCTACTGGGGAGACTTTAAACTAGTATGGTTGGGGGGAGGGACTCAAATTGGGAAAGCTAGCAGTCAGTGTGTGAAGCAGGGGGCAGAGAATGGTAGCACTCTGACCCAAAATGTAGGGGAGAGAGAAGAAAAAGAAAATAATCAGAGAATAAGAGAGGGTGGGTTTCTTAAATGTGTATATTTTAATGCTAGGAGCATTGTAAGAAAAGTGGATGAACTTAGAGCCTGGATTGACACCTGGAAGTATGATGTTGTGGCGATCAGTGAAACATGGTTGCAGGAGGGCTGTGATTGGAAACTAAATATTCCAGGATTTCGTTGCTTCAGGTGTGATAGAATTGGAGGGGCAAGAGGTGGAGGTGTTGCATTGCTTATCAGGGAAGATATTACAGCAGTGCTTTGGCAGGATAGATTAGAGGGCTCGTCTAGGGAGGCTATTTGGGTGGAACTGAGAAATGGGAAAGGGGTAGCAACACTTATAGGGGTGTATTATAGACCGCCAAATGGGGAGCGAGAATTGGAAGAGCAAATATGTAAGGAGATTGCAGATATTAGTAGTAAGCACAAGGTAGTGATTGTGGGAGATTTCAATTTTCCACACATAGACTGGGAAACACATTCTGTAAATGGGCTGGATGGGTTGGAGTTTGTAAAATGTGTGCAGGATAGTTTTTTGCAACAATACATAGAAGTACCTACTAGAGAAGGGGCGGTACTGGACCTCCTGTTAGGAAATGAGATGGGTCAGGTGGCAGAGGTATGCGTTGGGGAACAGTTCGGGTCCAGTGATCACAATACCATTAGTTTCAATATAATTATGGAGAGGGACAAAACTGGACCTAGGGTTGAGATTTTTGATTGGAGAAAGGCTAACTTTGAGGAGATGCGAAAGGATTTAAAAGGAGTAAATTGGGACAGTTTGTTTTATGGGAAAGATGTGGAAGAGAAATGGAGTACATTTAAAGGTGAAATTTTAAGAGTACAGAATCTTTATGTCCCTGTTCGGTTGAAAGGAAATCGTAAAAATTGTAAGAGCCATGGTTTTCAAGGGAAATTGGACACTTGGTTCGGAAAAAGAGGGATATCTACAATAGTTATAGGCAGCATGGAGTAAATGAGGTGCTTGAGGAGTATAAAGAATGTAAAAAGAATCTTAAGAAAGAAATTAGAAAAGCTAAAAGAAGATATGAGGTTGCTTTGGCAAGTAAGGTAAACGTAAATCCGAAGGGTTTCTACCGCTATATTAATAGCAAAAGGATAACGAGGGATAAAATTGGTCCATTAGAGAGTCAGAGTGGCCAACTATCTGCAGAGCCAAAAGAGATGGGGGAGATATTGAACAGTTTCTTTTCTTCGGTATTCACCAAGGAGAAGGATATTGAATTATGTGAGGTAAGGGAAACAAGTAGAGTAGCTATGGAAACTATGAGGATCAAAGAAGAGGAAGTACTGACACTTTTGAGAAATATAAAAGTGGATAAGTCTCCAGGTCCGGACAGGATATTCCCTAGGACATTGTGGGAAGTTAGTGTAGAAATAGCAGGGGCTATGGCAGAAATATTTCAAATGTCATTAGAAACGGGAATAGTGCCGGAGGATTGGCGTACTGCGCATGTTGTTCCATTGTTTAAAAAGGGGTCTAAGAGTAAACCTAGCAATTATAGACCTATTAGTTTGACGTCAGTGGTGGGCAAATTAATGGAAAGAATACTTAGAGATAATATATATAAGCATCTGGATAAACAGGGTCTGATTAGGAACAGTCAACATGGATTTGTGCCTGGAAGGTCATGTTTAACTAATCTTCTTGAATTTTTTGAAGATGTTACTCGGGAAATTGATGAGGGTAAAGCAGTGGATGTTGTGTATATGGACTTCAGTAAGGCCTTTGACAAGGTTCCTCATGGAAGGTTGGTTAAGAAGGTTCAATGGTTGGGTATTAATGGTGGAGTAGCAAGATGGATTCAACAGTGGCTGAATGGGAGATGCCAGAGAGTAATGGTGGATGGTTGTTTGTCAGGTTGGAGGCCAGTGACGAGTGGGGTGCCACAGGGATCTGTGTTGGGTCCACTGTTGTTTGTCATGTACATCAATGATCTGGACGATGGTGTGGTAAATTGGATTAGTAAGTATGCAGATGATACTAAGATAGGTGGGGTTGCGGGTAATGAAGAAGAGTTTCAAAGTCTACAGAGAGATTTATGCCAGTTGGAAGAGTGGGCTGAAAGATGGCAGATGGAGTTTAATGCTGATAAGTGTGAGGTGCTACATCTTGGCAGGACAAATCAAAATAGGACGTACATGGTAAATGGTAGGGAATTGAAGAATGTAGGTGAACAGAGGGATCTGGGAATAACTGTGCACAGTTCCATGAAAGTGGAATCTCATGTAGATAGGGTGGTAAAGAAAGCTTTTGGTGTGCTGGCCTTTATAAATCAGAGCATTGAGTATAGAAGTTGGGATGTAATGTTAAAATTGTACAAGGCATTGGTGAGGCCAATTCTGGAGTATGGTGTACAATTTTGGTCGCCTAATTATAGGAAGGATGTCAACAAAATAGAGAGAGTACAGAGGAGATTTACTAGAATGTTGCCTGGGTTTCAGCAACTAAGTTACAGAGAAAGGTTGAACAAGTTAGGGCTTTATTCTTTGGAGCGCAGAAGGTTAAGGGGGGACTTGATAGAGGTTTTTAAAATGATGAGAGGGATAGACAGACTTGACGTGGAAAAGCTTTTCCCACTGAGAGTAGGGAAGATTCAAACAAGGGGACATGACTTGAGAATTAAGGGACTGAAGTTTAGGGGTAACATGAGGGGGAACTTCTTTACTCAGAGAGTGGCAGCTGTGTGGAATGAGCTTCCAGTGAAGGTGGTGGAGGCAGGTTCGTTTTTATCATTTAAAAATAAATTGGATAGTTATATGGATGGGAAAGGAATGGAGGGTTATGGTCTGAGCGCAGGTATATGGGACGAGGGGAGATTATGTGTTCGGCACGGACTAGAGGGGTCGAGATGGCCTGTTTCCGTGCTGTAATTGTTATATGGTTATTATATGGTTATATATTGTGAAGGCCCTGCCCTTGTTAGACTTCCAACAATGGAACAACACTCATTTCTCTGTATTAGATTCCACCAACTTTGATACGGTGCCACACGATAGACTGCTTAGGAAGATGAGAGCCCAAGTTATCATAGGGCAGACACTAGCATGGATATAACCATATAACCATATAACAATGACAACACGGAAACAGGTCATCACGGCCCTTCTAGTCCATGCCGAACACTTACTCTCCCCTAGCCCCATCTACCTACACTCAGACCATAATCCCCCATTCCATTCCCGTCCATATAACTATCCAATTATATTTTAAATGATAAAATCGAACCTGCCTCCACCACCTCCACTGGAAGGTCATTCCACACAGCTGCCACTCTCTGGGTAAAGAAGTTTGCCCTCATGTTACCCCTAACCTTCTGTCCCTTTATTGAATTATGTGAGGTAAGGGAAACAAGTAGTGTAGCTATGGATACTATGAGATTCAAATAAAAAGTTGTACTGACACTTTTGAAAAACATAAAAGTGGATAAGTCTCCAGGTCCTGACAGGATATTCCCTAGGACATTGAGGGAAGTTAGTGTAGAAATAGCAGGGGCTATGGCAGAAATATTTCAAATGTCATTAGAAACGGGAATAGTTCGAAGGGTAAACCTAGCAATTATAGACCTGTTAGTTTGACTTCCGTGTTGGGCAAATTAATGGAAAAGATACTTAGAGATAATATATATAAGCATCTGGATAAACTGGGTCTGATTAGGAACAGTCAACATGGATTTGTGCCTGGAAGGTCAAGTTTAAGTAATCTTCTTGAATTTGTTGAAGAGGTTACTAGGGAAATTGATGAAGGTAAAGCAGTGGATGTTGTCTATATGGACTTTAGTAAGGCCTTTGACAAGGTTCCTCATGGAAAGTTGGTTAAGATGGTTCAATTGTTGGGTATAAATTCAGGAGTAGCAAGATGGATCCAACAGTGGCTGAATGGGAGACGCCAGAGAGTAATGGTGGATGGCTGTTTGTCAGGTTGGAGGCAGGTGACTAGTGGGGTGCCTCAGGGATCTGTGTTAGGTCCACAGTTGTTTGTCATGTACATCAATGATCTGGATGATGGTGTGGTAAATTGGATTAGTAAGTATGCAGATGATAGTAAGATAGGTGGTGTTGAGGATAATGAAGTAGATTTCAAAAGTCTGCAGGGAGATTTAGGCCATATGGAAGAATGGGCTGAAAGATGGCAGATGGAGTTTAATGCTGATAAGTGTGAGGTGCTACATCTTGGCAGGACAAATCAAAATAGGACGTACATGGTAAATGGTAGCGAAATGAGGAATGCAGTTGAACAGAGGGATCTAGGAATAACTGTGCATAGTTCCCTGAAGGTGGAATGTCATGTAGATAGGGTGGTAAAGATAGCTTTTGGTATGCTAGCCTTTATAAATCAGAGCATGAGTACATAAGTTGGGATGTAACGTTAAAATTGTACAAGGCATTGTTGAGACCAATTCTGGAGTATGGTGTACAATTTTGGTCGCCCAATTATAGGAAGGATGTCAACAAAATAGAGAGAGTACAGCGGACCTGGCGACAATCTTCCCTACTCTCAGTGGGAAAAGCTTACACACGTCACCTCTGTCTATCCCTCTCATCGTTTTAAAGACCTCTATCAAGTTCCCCCTGAACCTTCTGCGCTCCAAAGAATAAAGACATAGCTTGTTCAACCTTTCTCTATAACTTAGTTGCTGAAACCCAGGCAACATTCTAGTAAATCTCCTCTGTACTCTCTCTATTTTGTTGACATCCTTCCTATAATTAGGCGACCAAAATTGTACACCATACTCTAGAATTTGGCCTCACCAATGCCTTGTACAATTTTAACATTACATCCCAACTTCTATACTTAATGCTCTGATTTATAAAGGCCAGCAAACCAAAAGCTTTCTTTACGACCCTATCTACATGAGATTCCACCTTCAGGAAACTGCGCACAGTTATTCCTAGATCCCTCTGTTCAACTGCATTGATCAATTCACCACCATTTACCATGTACGTCCTATTTCATTTGTCCTGCCAAGATGTAGCACCTCGCACTTATCAGCATTAAACTCCACCTGCCATATTTCAGCCCACTCTTCCAAATGGCCTACATCTCTCTGTAGACTTTGAAAATCTACTTCATTATCCACAACACCACCTATCTTAGTATCATCTGCACACTTACTAATTCAATTTACCACACCATCATCCAGATCATTGATGTACATGACAAAATACAGTGGGCCCAACACAGATACCTGTGGCACCCCACTAGTCATCGGCCTCAAACCTGACAAACAGCCATCCACCATTACTCTCGGGAATCTCCCATTCAGCCACTGTTGAATCCATCTTGCTACTCCACCATTAATACCCAACAATTGAACCTTCTTAACCAACTTTCCATGAGAAACCTTGTCAAAGGCCTTACTGAAGTCCATATATACAACATCCACTGCTTTACCCTCATCAATTTCCCGAGTAACCTCGTAAAAACATTCAAGAAGATTAGTCAAACATGACCTTCCAGGCACAAATCCATGTTGACTGTTCCTAATCAGACGATGTTTATCCAGATGCTTAGATATATTATCTCTAAATATCCTTTCCATTGATTTGTCAAACTAACAGGTCTATAATTGCTAGGTTTACTCTTAGAACCCTTTTAAACAATGGAACAACATGCGCAGTACGCCAATCCTCCGGCACTATTCCCGTTTCTAATGCCATTTGAAATATTTCTGTCATCGCCCCTGCTATTTCTACACTAACTTCCCTCAATGTCCTAGATAATATTCTGTCTGGACCTGGAGACTTATCCACTTTTATATTTTTCAAAAGTGTCAGTACTTCCTCTTCTTTGAACCTCATTGTTTCCATAGCTACTCTACTTGTTTCCCTTACCTCACATGATTCAATATCCTTCTCCTTGATGAATACCGTAGAAAATAAATTGTTCAATATCTCCCCCATCTCTTTTGGCTCTGCAGATAGCTGTCCACTCTGACTCTCTAATGGACCAATTGTATCCATCGTTATCCTTTTGCTATTAATATATCTATAGAAACCCTTTGGATTTACTGTCACCTTACTTGCCAAAGCAACCTCTTCTTTTAGCTTTTCGAATTTCTTTCTAAAGATTGTTTTTACATTCTTTATACTCCTCAAGCACCTCATTTACTCCATGCTGCCTATAATTATTGTAGATCTCTCTTTTTCCGAACCAAGTATACAATTTCCCTTGAAAACCATGGCTCTTTTCAATTTTTACTATTTCCTTTCAACCGAACAGGGACATAAAGATTCTGTACTCTTAAAATGTCACCTTTAAATGTCTTCCATTTATCTTCCACATCTTTCCCATAAAACAAAATGTCCCAATTCACTCCTTTTAAATCCTTTCGTCTCTCCTCAAAGTTAGCCTTCCTCCAATCAAAAATCAGGGTGGCTGGATGGCAGAAGACAAAGAGTGCGATTAAAGGAGGATTTTTCTGGTTGGCTGCATGTGACTAGTGGAGTTCTGCAAGGGTCGGTGCTGGGGCCGCTGCTCTTCACGTTGTATGTTGTGTATATGGACTTCAGTAAGGCCTTTGACAAGGTTCCTCATAGAAGGTTGGTTAAGAAGGTTCAATGGTTGGGTATTAATGGCGGAGTAGCAAGATGGATTCAACAGTGGCTGAATGGGAGATGCCAGAGAGTAATGGTGGATGGTTGTTTGTCAGGTTGGAGGCCAGTGACGAGTGGGGTGCCACAGGGATCTGTGTTGGGTCCACTGTTGTTTGTCATGTACATCAATGATCTGGACGATGGTGTGGTAAATTGGATTAGTAAGTATGCAGATGATACTAAGATAGGTGGGGTTGCGGGTAATGAAGTAGAGTTTCAAAGTCTACAGAGAGATTTATGCCAGTTGGAAGAGTGGGCTGAAAGATGGCAGATGGAGTTTAATGCTGATAAGTGTGAGGTGCTACATCTTGGCAGGACAAATCAAAATAGGACGTACATGGTAAATGGTAGGGAATTGAAGAATGTAGGTGAACAGAGGGATCTGGGAATAACTGTGCACAGTTCCATGAAAGTGGAATCTCATGTAGATAGGGTGGTAAAGAAAGCTTTTGGTGTGCTGGCCTTTATAAATCAGAGCATTGAGTATAGAAGTTGGGATGTAATGTTAAAATTGTACAAGGCATTGGTGAGGCCAATTCTGGAGTATGGTGTACAATTTTGGTCGCCTAATTATAGGAAGGATGTCAACAACATAGAGAGAGTACAGAGGAGATTTACTAGAATGTTGCCTGGGTTTCAGCAACTAAGTTACAGAGAAAGGTTGAACAAGTTAGGGCTTTATTCTTTGGAGCGCAGAAGGTTAAGGGGGGACTTGATAGAAGTTTTTAAAATGATGAGAGGGATAGACAGAGTTGACGTGGAAAAGCTTTTCCCACTGAGAGTAGGGAAGATTCAAACAAGGGGACATGACTTGAGAATTAAGGGACTGAAGTTTAGGGGTAACATGAGGGGGAACTTCTTTACTCAGAGAGTGGTAGCTGTGTGGAATGAGCTTCCAGTGAAGGTGGTGGAGGCAGGTTCGTTTTTATCATTTAAAAATAAATTGGATAGTTATATGGATGGGAAAGGAATGGAGGGTTATGGTCTGAGCGCAGGTATATGGGACTAGGGGAGATTATGTGTTCGGCACGGACTAGAGGGGTCGAGATGGCCTGTTTCCGTGCTGTAATTGTTATATGGTTATATGGTTATATTAATGATTTGGACCAGGGAATTGAAGGCATCTCGGTAAAGTTTGCGAATTATACGAAAATAGGTGCAGGTAGTTTAGAGAAACCATGGACACTGCAGAAGGATTTGGATTGGTTGTGAAAGTGGGCAGTGAAGTGGCAGATGGAATAAAGTGTAGCAAAGTCGGGATTTCGGTAGTAGGAAAAAAGGCGAAGATTATTTTCTAAATGGGTTGACAATCCAGAAATCGGAGGTGCAAAGCGACCTGGTGCAAGATTACTAAAAAGTTAATCTGCAAGTGGAATCGGTAGTAAAGAAAACAAACTCTATTGATTCAAGAGGGTTTGTATACAAAAACAGGGATTTAATGTTGAGGCTCTATAAGGCTCTGATAAGTCCGCATTTGGAATATGTTGAGAAATTGTGGGCACCATATCTGAGGATGGATGTGCTGGCTCTGGAGAGGGTCCAGAGGAGGTTTACAAGATTGGTCCCAGGATGAGTAGGTTAACCGATGATGAGCGTTTGTTGGCACTGGGCCTGTATTCGCTGGAATTTAGAAGAAAGAGGGGGGACCTCATTTAATCATACCGAATAGTGAAAGGCTGGGAGAGAGTGGTTTTGGAGGATGTTTCCGCTAGTGGGAGTGTCCAGGAATGGAGGTCATAGCCTCACAATTAAATTATGTTCATTTAGGAAGGAGATGAGGAGAACATTATTTAGTCACAGCGTGGTGAATCTGTGGAATTCTTTGCCACAGACGTCTGTGAAGGCCGTCAGTGGATATTTTTAAGGCAAAGATGGATAGATTCTTGATAAGTACAGGTGTCAGAAGTAATGGGAAGAAATCTGGAAAATTGGGTTAGGATGCAGAGATAGACCAGCCATGATTGAACTGCGGAGTAGATTTGATGGGCCGAATGGCCTAATTGTACTAGTTCTTATGACCTTTGACCTTATGACCTTATGACCTTATGACTCACCTGGCCAGTCGATTAAGATACGGCTGCAGTTTTTCACAACCATTTTTACTACCTGCAAAACCACCCACTTTTGTCTCACCCTCAAACTTGCTAATCTTGCCAAGTATTTTCTCATCCAAACCATTGATGTAGATTACTAAACAGTAACTGGCCCAGCACAGATCTGTGAGGCACACCACTAGTCACAAGAGCACCGAACCTGTGAGGCACACCACTAGTCACAAGAGCACCGAACCTGTGAGGCACACCACTCGTCACTGGTCACAGGTT
The DNA here is from genome assembly GCF_010909765.2 of Amblyraja radiata. Lineage (NCBI taxonomy): Eukaryota > Metazoa > Chordata > Chondrichthyes > Rajiformes > Rajidae > Amblyraja > Amblyraja radiata. The sequence goes on along the minus strand of NC_046000.1, from coordinate 7,735,986 downwards.
CTTTCTTGCTCTCTCCCTAGTTGTGGTAATAATTTTGGATAATATCAATAGGCCAATCCGTACATCAAGCCTGCCGCAACATTTATTATGCCGTGAATTACCTGCCACGTATCTCAACTTCTTCCTTACATTTTGCCAAAAACCTAAGATCATGCAATCTTTTAAAATATATGAATCGTGCTGTGCTCGTGAAATTCGGCGGGTCGAGCGGCATTTGTCGAAAAATAAGTTTTGTCCACGCTTCGGGTCGAAAGGACGATTGTGGAGAAAGCATTTATGAAGAGAAGAGGGTGTGCGCTGGAGAGGAGATGAGTGATTAGTGGACCGAGATCGGGTAATGTATTTTAATTTCCAGTTTTGGTCAGATTCGTTTAGTTTAGCTTAGTTTAGTTTCGTTTAGGTTAGGACAGGTTAGATTAAGTTAGGTTAAATTAGGTTAGGTTAGGTTAGGTTATGTTATGTTAGGTCAGGTTAGGTTGTCAGGTTAGGTTAGGTTAGGTTAGCTTAGCTTAGGTTACGTTAGCTTAGGTTAGGTTAGTTTAGGTTAGTTTAGGTTGGATTAGTTTAGTTTAGTTTGATTTATAGTCACCGGGCCAGATAGGTGAGATATACGGGTAGTGTTGGGAACTGCGCGGGTGGACTGTTCGATGGAAGGACAGATGGACGGGCTGGCAGAATGAGCCAGGTAGAGAGAGATAGGGATGAATGAGGAGACAACTTCTGCTATGTGATTAGAGTGAACACGGTGCTGGAATTTGCTAAGCAAGGAGGCCAGATGGGTGAGGTGAAGGACAGATTGAAGCAGAATATGATGGGTAGGGGCGCTGGGCGGGGGAGCCTATCCTGAGGCTGGACACTGGGAGCTGTTAGTGCATGTTACCACGAGGGGGGGCGTTAAGGGAAAAGCTTTTGAGGTTGCAAGTTACATTGGAAATTGGTTCAGAACTGGATGTTGCCTGGGTTTTATAAACATAATTTACATAACACTGGGTTGTGAAGGCCGTGACATTATCCGTGTGGTCAGTGGTGTGTCTGGATATGCAGTGACATTATCAGTGCTGCCAGTGATGGGTCTGGAGAAGCAGTGGCAATATAAGTGTGGGCTGTGATGGGTCTGGATAAGCAGTGACAATATCAGTTCTGTCAGCGATGGGTATGAATAAGCTGTGACATTATCAGTGCTGCCAGGGATGGGTCTGGATAAGCTGTGACATTATCAGTGTGGTCAGTGATGGGTCGGGATAAGCAGTGACATTATCCGTGTGTTCATTGATGGGTTCTGTTAAGCAGTGAGATTATCAGTGCGGTCGGTGGGCGGTCTGGATGGGAGTCACTATTTTGTAATTCTGGCATATCTCTTTTTCACTGTCGCTATCTCTGGTGGAGAGCAGTGGCAGCATTTTGGATTTTTCCACCAGCTAAATGACCCCATCGCAAGGAGAGGTGGTGGTTGCTGTGGACATTCCATTGGTTTGTGGGCCATCATGCTGTCAAAATGCATCAGCTTGTTCTGATCCCATTTAATCTTATAGAGTAATACATCCTATAGAAAGGACAGGCAGGTGGGCAGAGGAGGGGGGTAGCTCTGCTGGTCAGGGATGGAATTCAGTCCCTTGCGAGGAAAGACATAGGGACTGACGAGGTAGACTCACTGTGGATTGAGTTGAGGAATGGTAAAGGCAAGAATACACTAATTGGTGTTATTTACGGACCCCCAAGTAGTAGCCCGGATGTAGGGTGTGAGTTGCAGCAGGAGTTAAAACATGTAACAAAGGTAATGCCACTGTGGTGATGGGGGATTTCAATATGAAGGTAGACTTGGAAAATCAGGTTGGTTCAGGACCCCAAGAAAGAGAGTTTGTAGAATGCCTCTGAGATGGATTCTTGGAGCAGCTTGTATTGGAGCCGACCAGAGAAAAGGCAATTCTGGATTTAGTGTTGTCCAATGAACCAGATATGATAAGAGAACTTGAGGTAAAGGAACCGCTTGGAGGTAGTGGTCATAATATGATTAGTTTTCATCAGCAATTTGAGAAGGAGAAAGTTAAATCGGAAATTGCAGTGATGCAGTTGAACAAAGGGGTCTATGAACGCATGAGAGGGGAGCTGGCCAAAGTAGACTGGAAACGGATCCGAGCAGGAATGACGGTGCAACAGCAATGGCAGGAATTTCTGGGCATAATCCGCGAGGCGCAGGATCATTTCATTCCAAAAAGGAAGAAAGATTCTAAGGGGAGGAGGAGGCAACCATGGCTGACAAGATAAGTTAGGGATAGAATAAAACTAAAGGAAACGATGTATAACACAGCAAAGAGTAGCCGGAAGCCAGAGGATTGGAAAACTTTCATAGGACAACAGAAGGAAACAAAACGGGCAATACGGGCCGAAAAGATGAAGTGCGAGGGGAAGCTGACCAGCAATCTAAAGAAGGACAGTAAAAGCTTATTTCGATATGTTAACGGAAAAAGTCAAATGTGGGTCTCTTGAAGGCAGACACGGGTGAAATTAATAATATTAATAATAATAATAATAATAATAAATACTTTATTGATCCCCTCAGGGAAATTCAGATGTCCAGAAGCCCCCAACCAACAAACCCACAGATTCAAAACGAACTCAGACAGATAATACATAGAATACAATGTGGACACTACCTGAGAGCAATAAATCCTTAAAAAGACCAATAATTAACAGTTAAAAATTAAAAATTGCAAAATGCATCCCCCTACAGCCTAGTGGTCCGAATTATAAAGTCTAATGGCTGCAGGGGTGAAGGATCTCCTGAACCGCTCCGTTCTACAGGGCAGGGAGAGGAGCCGGTTGTTATTCCGAGTGCTCTTTTGACTCTCCAGAATTACATGGAGGGGATACCCGGGGTTTTTCAGGATGACCTGCACCTTGTGCCTCATACGCCTCTCAAGCACATCCATCCCAGAGTCTACTCTCCCCTCCAGCACTGAGCTAGCTCGTTTAAATTATTATGGGCAACAAGGAAATGCCAGACGAGTTGAATAGGTACTTCGGATATGTCTTCACTAAGGAAGACACAAACAATCTCTCAGATGTACTGGATGACATAGGATCTAAGGGGGTAGAGGAACTGAAATACATTTTCATTAGGCGACAAATAGTATTGGGTAGGCTAATGGGACTGAAGTATGATAAATCCCCTGGGCCTGATGGTCTGCATCCCAGGGTCGTCATGGAGGTGGCTCTGGAAATAGTGGACGCATTGGTGTTCATTTTCCAATCTTCATTAGATTCAGAACCAGTTCTTGTGGATTGTAGGATAGCTAATGTTATCCCACTTTTCAAGAAAGGAGCGGGAGAGAAAACGGGGAATTACAGACCAGTTAGCCTCATTTGGTGGTGGTAAAGATGCTGGAGTCAATTATTAAAGAGGTAATAATGGGTCATTTGGATAGCAGTAAAATGATTAGTTCAAGTCAACATGGAATTATGAAAGGGAAATCATGCATAACTAATCTTCTGGATTTTTTTGAGGATGTGACAAGTAAAATGGATGACGGGGTGACAGTGGATGTAGTGTATCTAGACGTTCAGAAAGCCTTTGATAAGGTCCCGCACGGGAGACTGGTGACTAAAATTAGAGCACATGGCATTGGAGGTACGGTGTTGACATGGATAGACAATTATTTGGCAGACCGGAAGCAAAGAGTAGGAGTGAACGGGTCATTTTCAGAATGGCAGGCAGTGGCCAGTGGAGTGCCGCAAGGCTCGGTGTTGGGGCCGCAGCTGTTTACCATAAATATTAATGGTTTTGAGGAGGGGATTTGGAGCAACACTATCAAGTTTGCGGATGACACAAAGCTGGGTGGCAGTGGGAACTGTGAAGAGGATGGACAGATGCGAGGCAGGTGCATAGAAACATAGGCATTGAAACATAGACAATAGGTGAAGGAGTAGGCCATTCGGCCCTTCGTAGCCTGCACCGCCATTCGATATGATCATAGGCTGATCATCCAACTCAGTATCCCATCCCTGCCTTCTCTCCATACCCCTGATCCCTTTAGCCACAAGGGCCAAATCTAACTCCCTCTTAAATATAGTCAATGAACTGGCCTCAACTACCTTCTGTGGCAGAGAATTCCACAGACTCACCACTCTCTGTGTAAAAATGATTTTCTCATCTCGGTCCTAAAAGATTCCCTTATCCTTAAACTGTGACCCTTAGTTCTGGATTCCCCAACATCGGGAATAATCTTCCTGCATCTAGCCTGTCCAACCCCTTAAGAATGTTGTATGTTTCTATAAGATCCCCCCACAATCTTCTGAATTCCAGCGTGTACAAGCCGAGTCTATCCAGTCTTTCTTCATATGAAAGTCCTGCCATCCCAGGGATCAGCCTGGTGAACCTTCTCTGTACGCCCTCTATGGCAAGAATGTCTTTCCTCGGATTAGGAGACCAAAACTGTACACAATACTCCAGGTGTGGGCTCACCAAGACACTGTACAACGGAAATAGAGCCTCCCTGCTATTATACTAAAATCCTTTTGCTATGAAATATAATATGCAGTATAATATAGATAATTGTGAGATTACCCACGTTGGCGGCAAAAACAAGGGGGCAGTTTATTATCTCAATGGGATTAGGTTAGGTAAGGGGGAGGTACAGCGAGACCTGGGTGTCCTTGTACACCGGTCACTGAAAGTTGGCGTGCAAATACAGCAGGCAGTGAATAAAGCTGATGGAATGTTGGCCCTCATAGCAAGAGGTTTTCTGTATAGGAGTAAAGAGGGTCTTCTGCAGTTGTATAGGGCTCTGGTGAGACCACATCTGGGGTCTTGTGTACAGTTTTGGTCTCCTAATTTGAGGAAGGACATCCTTGTGATTGAGGCAGTGCAGCGTAGGTTCACGAGATTGATCCTTGGGATGGCGGGACTGTCATATGAGGAAAGATTGAAAAGATTGGGCGTGTATTCAGTGGAGTTTAGAAGGATGAGGTCTTATAGAACATATAAAATGATAAAAGGACAGGGCAAGCTAGATGCAGGGAACGTGTTCCCAATGTTGGCCGAGTCCAGAACCTGGGGGCCACAGTCTTAGAGTAAAGGGGAGCTCATTTAAGACAGAGGTGAGAAAATACGTTTTCACCCAGAGAGTTGTGAATTTATGGAATTCCCTGCCACAGAGGGCAGTGGAGGTCAAATCACTGTGTGGATTTAAGAGATAGCTAGATAGAGCTCTCGGGGCTAGTGGAGTCAAGGGATATGGGGAGAAGGCAGGCAATGATAGGGGACGATCAGCCATGGTCACAATGAATGGCGGTGCTGGCTCGAAGGGCCGAATGGCCACCTCCTGCACCTATTTTCTATGTTTCTATGACATGTGTTTTACATTTAATATCAAACTTTTGTTTCACATTAGTGCAGGTGTTGAAAACTAACTGGTTCATGCGGGTTCAGTATATTCAATTAATCTCAGCGGTAAAGGGCACGAATTCCATCTTGATGCACTATTAGCCTTGGTAAACACGGCATGGGCAGATGCGTTAATTTGTTATGTTTGTCAATTGGCAGTGGTCTGAAATAGTAATTGTCTCTCTGCGGTATATAATGGGGAACAACAATCAAACGCAGATTCAGATCTGAGAAAGGGAGGTGTTGAGTAAATCTGTTGTGCCTTTCGCCCAGTGGGAAATATTAGCGCCAGCCGGTAAACACAAACTGTGGCTCTGTTGAAATTGCAGTTCGTTTTGCAATGTGCGATTTCAGACCAGTCGACAGGTAGATGTTAATTTAAACCCACAGAGCAGACAGTAATGTCAGTGTGAGATTAACTGAGCAAATCCATCTGGGCTGTCCACACAGAGGATCAGGGAGGGCTCTCGCACACTCGGTCCATATTATGTGCCTATTTATCAATTTATTTACGAGAGTATTTCCCTCTTCCTGCTGTTTATATCTGGTACACATAGAAACTTATCAGGGACATGCAATTATCTTATTTATCTGCTTAATCTAAAGTTTTGAGCAAAGTCGACACCCGTTGATGTTTAATTTATCGGATTTCGAGACAAGAGTTTACGAAATAACCATCAGTTGACATGACGTTTAGAAACAATGTGTATATGTCAGTAGTGAACCTGACGCACATTTCAGTAACACGTTGTTGTGTTTGGAGGGGGAGGGATAGTAAATTTGAGATCAGTGAAGCTTATTTCGGACTGTTGCGATAGAGATTAACGATGTGCGCATGTCGTTAGTGATACCACCATATTATACAGTATCTGCACTGCTGTGCAGACAGTGCTATGTGTTTACAACTGGGTGAGGCTGGTGACAGAGGTCATCAGACATAACATAATTCGTGTTTGTAGTGGTGTGGAAAATGGTACAGCACCGAAACCTGACCATCAACCCGACAGTCCATGACGACCGAGATGCTATGTTAATCTCAGTTCCATGTATTTACCCATATCCCCCATTCCTATAACAGCCACGCAGCTGCTCAGATGCGTTTTAAGTCATGTGATTATATCTGCTCCCATCTCATCATGTGGACATATTGCGCAGCCTTTTATTGTGAAAAAACTGTCGCATAGAATTCCCTGAAAACCTTCCCTCTCTGTTAAATGTATCATCTCTACGTTAAGTCTACCCCACCCTGTTAAATAACTGTGACCATATACCCTATCTATAATTGGCATAATTTTATAACCCTCAGTGAGTTCACCCTCTGAATACTGCATTCCCGTATGCCTGCGGATAAACCACGCTATCTAAATCTTTCTTGTCCATGTACAGTTCTAAATGCATTTGAAATGTTGTCATTGTACCTGTACCAACTACTTTCTCCAGCAATTCGTGCTTTCTATCCACCTGCTTCTATGTGGAAAAAAACTGCTCATACTAAAGTGTCACAAACTGAGGATACTCCAGCCGCTTATTTATTGTGCAGACCCAGCAGAAACACCCATCATTTCGCGGGATGGGTGGGGAAGGCGGGGAGAGAGAGACAAGTGAATCGTGCGCAGTGTAACTCTGAAAATAAACAGGTGCAACAGGTGCTGCTGAAGTGGCGCAGTCGCAGTGGGTAAAGTCTTCCTCAGATTCTGGTCCCAATAACACCCGAAGGGCACACCGGGTGGACCAGTCTCTAGTAGCTGGTCAATCACTTTGGGCTCGGGTGGGGTGTAGCATAGCACAGATAACTTGGATTGCAGGTAAATATTTCCTGAACCTGGTGTCACATGATGATAGAGAGTGTTGAAGAGCAGAAGATCTTTCACTGCAGTTTCGTAGTTCCCTGAAAGTGGCGTCACGGGTAGACAGGGAGTGTTGTAGGGCAGAGCGATTAGAAGCGTGGGTATACTTTCCATGAAAATGGCTTCACAGGCAGATCGGGTTGCCAAAATACTTTTAAACGTTAGCCATCATCATTCAGAGTTTTTAGTATCGTGATTGGGAGGTAATGATTCGATTATATAAGAGGTGACATTTCGTGGATTGTGTTCATTTTACAGCAAAGATGTTGTCAAGCTGGAATGGGTGCAGAGAAGATTTACGAGGACATTGCCAGAACTCGAGGGGCCTAAGTTACAGGAAGAGGTTGAGCAGGCTGGGAATCTATTCCTCAGAACGCAGCAGGATGAGGGGTGATCTTATAGAGATGTGTAAAATCATGAGAGGAAAAGATTAGGTAGACGCAGAGGATCTCTTGCCCAGAGAAGGTGAGCCGAAAACGAGGGGACAGGGGTTAAAGTGCAGCGGGTAAGCTTTAATAGGAACCTGACTGGGTAACTATTGTACACAAAGTGTTCCGGTAGTATGGGAGAGCTGCAAAAGGAGGTTGTTGAGACAGTAACAAATAAATATCTGGTACTGGTACGTGGATAGGACATGTAATAGAGGAAAACGGGCCAAACACAGGCAGGTGGGACTAGTGTAGTTGGGGAATGTTGGTTGGAGTGGGCGAGTAGGTCCGAAGAGCCTGTTTTCGTGCTGCATTACACTATGGCTCGACGACCACATGAGATGGGACAGTGGTCTCTATGGGACGGACACACCAGACGGACCAGTCACAAATGGGCGATTGGACAAACATACTGGGAATGGTCATGACAGACATGACATGTTCAAGAAGCAGATCTGTACTGTGGAGGGGGAAGGCGATATTGCGATTAGTCCCAGGGCGGGCTTTACCACAGACTGGATCCCACTGTGGTGGAAGAAGGGGAGGTTTGGTCCCAGGGCGGAGTTCACCATAGACAGATCGGTAATACGGAGGAGGCTGGGACATTTAATCCCACGGCGGAGTTTACCCCAGCACTGCGGAGGGAGCCGGGACGAATGGTATAATGTGACAGATCTCGCTGTGACGGGATGGACGTCCCGGAGAGGGGCCGCCGTTGGTATAACCCGCTCGGGACTGACGCCTGGAAGACCCGGCGGTGAATGCCAGGATTCGGAACCCTGAGCGGAGAGACTGCGGCCGCCTCTGGGATGCGCTCAGGGTGCGGGTATAATAATGAGCCGAAGCAATGAGGTGAACGGATGTGTCACCGCGCTCTTCACCTGCTCCCTGAACTTCGACTGAGTTGCCGCGTAAATAAATGTGTTCGTGCAGCAGCTGAGATTCCTCAGTAAATACCCGACGTCGTGAAAGATATATTCAGAATCATTCATAGCAGTTCCAATTCCAGTGATCTGATAATAGACGAAGTTTACAACTGTCGTCAGCCACAGGAGGATGAAGCTGCCGGAGATGGTGAAGAGTAAAACCATAGACCTTCTCCGGCTCTCCATCTCCGGGTCACTGCGGTTCTCTCCCTTGTTCTGACCCCGGAGCCCCTGACGGACCCGACTGGCCACCAAAATGTGCCGGACTGTCAGTGCGTTTAGCAACAGGATTACAGCGAAAGGGAGGAGCGGAGTTAAAATCTTGTCGAACCAATCAAATGCCACCCACCCGGGGTCAATGAAATAACTGTCCATCAGGTCACAGAACCACGGGACGTTGTCGATGATTGTCCAGGGTTTTATTGTGAAGCAGCGCGGAACGTTTTTCAGACAGAGCAGAACGCCTACTGCTGTGAGAACCGCAGCCGCAGTTTTCCCGGTGCAATATTTTGTTTTCAGCTTCAGGCAGCAAATGGCGACAAACCGATCAAAGGTGAAAGTGACAGTGAACCAGACAGAACAATCTGTAGCTGCAAACGTCAGTACAAAGATAACACTGCACACAGGGGTGATGGACAGGAAACTCCGATAAAAGTAATGTAATCGGAGCTGATATAAAATGACCGCCATGATCGCGACCAGTAGGTCGGCCGCTGCCATGGCCACGAGATAGCGAGTGGTGCAGATGGAGAGGCCACACTTTCCACGGGACAGGATCACGATCGCCACTAAATTCACTGCGGAAAGGGAAATAAACAGACACTGGGCATTACTGAATACGTTCTCCGGGTCTGAACACTGATTCCACTTTCAACTAAAGATCAGGGGTTATGGAATCGGTGAATGACTGCAAATTTAGCAATCAGTCTGAAGAAGGATTTCGGCCCGAAACGTCACCTATTTCTTTCGCTCCATAGATGCTGCTGCACCCGCTGAGTTTCTCCAGCAATTTTGTGTACCTGCAAATTTAACAATGTCGGACACGGCTCCGACGGTGCGCGACCTACCTGCTTCAGGGAAGAAGTGATAAGGCGACGGACGTGGTAAACGGCTGGGAGGGCACGAGCAGCAAACCGCTACCATAGGCGGAATGGTGCTTTATGTAGTTAAGCCTGCTCACAGTCTCCAATGGGGCCGGTTACACAGAATTAACCGTGACCGGCCGTGTTTAACCAGGGCTGATGGAACTCGGTATCTGATGGGGACGAGGGGGGCTCCAGGCGGATGGCAAGGACAACTTAGAATCCGGCTTCAGAGTGGCTCCGTTAATGGATTCATTCCACATTGTCCCTGTTCGGTAACAACTCAGGCCGGTCGATCCACGGCCACTTGTTCCGGAGATCGATCCAATTATTGACAAACAGGCTGTGGAATCCGACTGTGACAGAGTTCACGGGAGCGGGCGTTCGCCCTAATCACTAAATCAGACACCGTGAACATCACAATGCAAACCCCTCCTAGTCACATGGTCCCAGAGAGCTGCCTGCCGCGAGCACTGGGACAACGCTGAGCAAGGTCCCACTAAAGGGAAGAAGAACATTCTAGTGGGTCCCGGCAGTGAGAGAAAAAAAATGTTATCTTCGGGTGTCTGAAATAAGGAAAATCACAGCGTTCATTCAAAAATATTTAATTAAGATGATTGATTCACTTCACATATTCTTGTACATCGATCATCAGTTGGGGAGCTTGTAATGTGATTAGAAACAGGTCAACATCTGTTAGCTCACGGAGTGGTAACATTTGAATTGTTCGGCGAACTTACCAGGAACTCCAACGACAGCAATTACTACATATAAGATTTTCTCCACGGTGTCATACTCCAATAGCTGTACCCCCATTTTCTCTGTCCAGCGACCTGTCCCCGCGAGTAACCGGAAATCTCTGGAAATGAAATGCAAGGGAAGAACATTTCCAGAGATTTTATACCATTTTCCGTACACTGGGACTGTAAATTTTCATCAGGGTTTAAAAATAGAGATTTGGAAATTATTCGCAAACAGATGACATCAGCCAAGTGAAACCCCCCGCCGAGACCGGTTGTGATTTATTCAGGGAATTGATTGAGAAACTCGAAAGACTGGGAATTGTGACGACACTGAGGGATGGAGCGACATTGTTCCAACAAAGGGGTTATTGTAGGTGAAGGTTGAGGACCCACGATCCTGCTTATATCAGCGACTGCACTACCTGAGGAAACTCAAACAGGTCTCACTTCCCACCAACATCCTCAGGACTTTTTACAGGGGCACGGTGGAGTCTGTACTCACGTACTGCATGAACACGTGGTACTACAACTGTAACTGCTCAGACAGGAAGTCACTAGAGTGGGTAGTGAAGGGAGCAGAGAGGATCATTGGCGTCTCGCCTTCCTCGCTACAAGAACTTTTCCAGAGCCGCTGCCTGAAAAAAGCACTGAGCATAGCAAAGGACAGACTGCACCCACTCCACACACATCTAGATCTCCTGCCATCAGGAAAGAGATATCGCAGCATCAAAGCCCGGACAACCAGACTGCTAAACAGCTTCCTTACACAGGCTGTGAGGCTGCTAAACAGTCACTCCACCTGATTCTGCTGCTTTTGCACTGACAATGTAATAACTGACACTGAGTAATAACTCTGACACTGGCTCAGGCCACTTAAAACAGCTGCCCTGGATATTTTATGACTGTTTTTTTTTAACTTGTATTTTAATGTTGTTTTTTTTACCTGCACTTTTTTTTTAACTATTCGTACTGTTTTTATCAGGAACTGGATTGTTTTTTATTTATGCGTGAAATGTTTAAGTTTTTACGTGCGATGCTCCGGTATTCCCTGGGAAACGTCTTCTCATTTTGAACTGTACAATTGTTGCTTTGCATGATGACAATAAAAGGATGATAATGATAAGGAAGAAGGTACAGGAGCCTGCAGACTGTAATGTCCAGGTTCAGGAACAGCTCCTTCCCCACAGCCATCACGCAATTAAACGCAACGAATAAGCTATGAGCTTTGAACCGCAAAAGACTATATTATTATTTGTTATTTGCACTATATTTGTTATTTATTGAACGTTATTTATTGAACGTATTTATTGAACGTGGGGTTCCCGGAGGTTGCAGGTGGTTGCCGGAGGCTGCAGGTAGTGGAAGCAGATAGGGAGTCTGACAAAAAACCTCCGGGAACCTCCCGGAACCGCACGGAAACCTTGGGTGGGCGCAAAGTCTCCAGAGGTTTCTGTTCGGGTTTCCCAAGTGGGACAGGGGCTTAAGGCTGGAGAAGTTTAGAGAGGTATGGAGGAACGAGGTTGTGGAGGGCTTTGAAAATAAGGAAGAGTATCTTATAATCAATGCGGTATTGCACAGGGAGCCATTGCAGTTGTTTGAGGATGGGAGTAATGTGTCCGGTGGATGGGATTCTGGTGATAATGCGGGCAGATGAGTTCTGGACGAAATGGAGTTCATGGATGGACTTGTGGGTAACAAGGGAGGAGAGAGTTACAATCCCAATACGGGAGGTGACGAGGGCGCGGATGAGAGTAGCAGTGCTGTTAGGTGTGAGTGATGGACGAAGACGGTGTGAGATTATTGATGTGTTTTTCAAAATAAAGTGTGCTATCAAGGATGACACACAGACGTTTGACCTGAGGGGAAGGAGGGACTAAGGAATTGTCAATGTTGAGTGAGAAATTTGGACATTTAGATAGGGTGCATTTGGAGCCAAGAAGGATAATTTCAGGAGTATTGTCACTGTTGAGCTTGAGGAAGTTGTGAGCAAACCAGGTTTAAATTTCCACGAAGCAGTCAGACAGTGAAGAGGGAGAAAGCATGGAAGTGTGTTTGGTGGACAGGGAAAGCTGGGTGTCATCTGCGTAGCAGTGAAATTGAATGTTGTATTCCCCGAAAATAAAACCAAGGGGAAGTAAATAAATTATAAAAATCCAATTTCAGAATCCTGAAAGGACTCGGTTGGGAAAAACGTTTTATCCAGAGAGTTGTGAATCTGTGGAATTCTCTGACACAGAAGACAGTGAAGGCCAATTCACTGGATGTTTTCAAGAGAGAGTTAGATTTAGGTCTCTAAGGCTAATTGAATCAAATAAAATGGGTAAAAAGCAGGAACGGAGGTACAGATTTTAGATGATCTGCCATGATCATATTGATTTGCGGTTCTGGCACGAAGGGCCGAATGGCCTACACCTGCGCCTATTTTAGAATGCTTCCAATCCTCTTGAGTTACTCCAACTTTGTACCTATCCATGTTCTCCAGAGATGCTGCCTGACGCGCTGAGTTGCTCCAGTCTTAATTGACCGTGCAACTAGATTTAAAGTAGCTCTTTCTTCCCAATAACACGTTCTGGCTTAATCTCTCCCTTCACCACTTCCAGTTTAAATTCAATTTGGAATATTTTGGAGGACCAAGAAACCAAGAACCAAGAATAAGCCCGCAACCCAATGCTTTCTGCTGTATCGCGCTATTAGTTATCAATAATAAATCAGAATGTTTGAGTCATGTTTCTTCAAAGGAAGCAACTTGTTGAAATCCATTTATTGTGTTATCAATGTAACTATGACTGATATTTTTATAACAATATTTCTATAAATCCAAAGACTTTGCGATAGAAATATTGATTAGATTCGGGAAGAAGGGGATAAGAAAATTAAGGTGAGTAAACCAAATGAACTATGGATCACAAAACGTCTGATTTCGCTCTTCAATAACATTTGCAATTGATGTGATTTTATTAATTCAGTGGGTCGCCAATGTTCATCTATTATCTAGCACACTTTTTTATTGCATCACCTCTTTTCCAGCTGTTCTCCCCTCCCCACTCCCTCCACCCTTTACAATCAGTCTGAAGAAGGGGCTCGACCCTCAACGTCGCCTGTCCATGTTCTCCAGAGATGCTGCCTGACCCGCTGAGTCACACCACCACTTCGTGTCCTTTTGTGCAAACCAGCATCTGCAGTTCCTTGTTTCTTCATTCTGACTAAAAATGTGAATTGATTAATTCAGCGGCTCGCCTGAATGGATACATCACGAGGTATTTCAAATCCTCTCTGAACTTGGACTGGAACCGCGGCATAAATGAGTGTGTTCGTGGAACAGCTGAGTAGGAGGAGCAGATAACCCGTCTCGCTAAAGTAAAATAGGGGGTCGGATGTATTGTAAAAGTATAACCCGGTCGACCGAGCAAAAATGAAATGGGCGACGAACGTCAACCACAAGATTATTAAATTGGCGGATATGGCCAGGAGTAACACGACCGATTGTTTCCTGTTTTGTATCTCAGAGTCACTTTCGTCTCCCAAACATTTTGGCCCCGGAGCCCTCTTCTGATGCGACTAGACAGTAAGATGTATCTCATCGTCAATGCGTTGAAAACTAGGACCGAACCCAATGGAACGAAGGGAGTCCCTACAAGACTGAGAGTACACACGCTATCCATGATCCTGACGTGTAGAAGTTAGATTTGAACATGCAGTACCAAGGTACGTTACCGATTAAATATAAAGGTTCAAATGTAAAATACCAGGGGATGTTTCGTAAGAGGCACACCGCGCACACCAGACCTATTACCAGAGCCGCCCGCCCCCTGGTACAGTACTTGTTCCTGAAGTTCGGACAACAAATTGCAACGAACCGGTCAAAAGTGAAAGCGACCGTCAGCCAGACGGAACAGTCTTTGGAGGCGATCAGGACGAACGTCTTGACCGCGCAGACCGGGGTGACGCTCAAGAAGCTGGATGGGAAGTAGACGATCTAAATTCGGTTGACGATGACGTATCTGAACACGACCAGGAGATCCGCCACCGCCATGCCCACCAAGTAATAGGTGATACACCCTGTAAGGCCGCATCTGCCCCGGGAGAGGACCAAAATGGAAATCCCATTCGCTGAAGAGAGAGAGACTCCGCAAAATTAATTGAAGAAAGCAATGATCATTCTAGTCTCACAAAGCACTGTAGTAACCTCCCACCATTGGCCCCATCTACATTTAAGGCCCCCTCGCCGTGGGCAAGTTGGTACAAAGGGCTCTGTTTCCATGCTGTATAACCCTGTCACTATCTAATTTGACAGATATAGTAGGCCGAAGGGCCTGTTACTGTGCTGTACAGTTCAATGTGTAATGCTTTTAAGTTAGTTTGGAGCTGAGAAAGAGTAAACTTAAGTTCAGTGTTGTTTATTGTCACGTGCACTGAGGTACAATGCAAAGCTTTTGTTACAATACAATACAATACCATTTGTTGTCATTTGAGCCTCAGTGAGGCTCAAACGAAATTCCGTCTCCACAGCCATACAAACAAAGACAATTTCCTACAGACATACACACAATTTAATTCACACAAACATCCATCACAATGAACCCACTGTGATGGAAGGCAAAGTTTTTTATCTCCCCTGTTATCCATTTCTCTCCCGATGTCCAAGCCCCAGGCGGGCGATGATAAGTCCCACGGCCATTTTAGGCCGTGCCGGACGATTTACGGCCCCGCTCCCGGTCTAAACGTCACAAAGTTGTAGCCCCCAGCGTGCGCTGGAATGTCCCACGGCCATGAAGCCGTGCCGGGCGATGTACGTCCCCGCTCCGGGTCGTTCCAACCCCGCGACACGTGCTGGAGAAGTCGCGTTGCGGGAGCTCCGGGAAGCGGTCTCTCCCCCCGGACCCGCGAGCTCCCGATGTCCCAGTCCACCGGAACTGCGGCTGCGTTGCTGGAGCCTCCGAGCCCCAGGAGTCGAATCGCAGCAGCGAGTCACCACCGCTCCCCACGCTCCGAGGCCGGCCAGCCCCACGATGGTGAGTAGTCCGCAGCTCCGCAGTGTCCCGAGCCCCCGGGTCGTTCAGGTTGGACGCCGCTCCACGGTGCTCGGCCCCAACGACAACGGAGACCCGACAGAGCAAAGGTCGGGTCTCCCGGACCTCCCCCCCCCCCCCCCGCCCCCCACATATACACATTTAAAACCAGTATTAAAAAACCACCAACACTACATTTAACTAGACAAAAAAAAAAAAAAAAGACAGACAGGCTGTAGCGGCCGCTGCAACGGGTGAGTCGCGCCGCCAAAAGTTACTTGCTATCCCGTCAGCGGAAAGGCAAAATATGATTACAATCGAGCTATTCGCTGTGTATTGATATATGTTAAATGAATAACATTTATTGTAAGGTAAACCCAGCAAAGTCCGATCAAGCATACTCCGTGGGTCACCAAAGAGGTAGAGAGTAGTTCAGCACTACTCTCTATTTGGTGATGTGGATAGTTCCGCTGCCTGAAAACAGCTGGGAAGAAGTTGTCCATGAATCTGGAGATGTGCGTTTTCACACTTCTGTGCCTTTTGCCCGATGGGGGAGGGGAGAAGAGAGACTGGCCAGGGTGCGACTCTTCCTTGATTATGCTGCTGGTCTTGCCGAAATAAACGTAGACACTGACAGTCTGAACTAGGGTCTAGACACTTAAAGTCACCTATTCCTTTTCTCTACCGATGCTGCCCCTGATTTGACCCGCTGAGTTACTCCAGCATGGTGTGTCAATTTTCGGTGGAAAGCAGCATCTGCAGATCCTTCCAACACATCAT
This sequence comes from Amblyraja radiata, assembly GCF_010909765.2. Lineage (NCBI taxonomy): Eukaryota > Metazoa > Chordata > Chondrichthyes > Rajiformes > Rajidae > Amblyraja > Amblyraja radiata. The sequence continues at coordinate 7,719,788 of NC_046000.1, read as the reverse complement.
TATCAATATTTCTGAACTGCCGTCTGGAAGAAGGTACAGAAGCTGCAAAGCGCACACCCTGTCTCAGGAATAGCTTCTCCCTTTTAGGTTATCAGGCTTCTGAACGGTCATTCTATAAGCTATGGTACTATCCGATTCAAAATTACCCCGTTGTGTTTGAAGAAGGGTTTCGACCCGAAACGTTGCCTGTATCCTTCGCTCCGCAGATGCTGCCTCGCCCGCTGAGTTTCTCCAGCATTTTTGTTTACCCCATTCTGGAGATTGGACTTTGTCTCTGGAACTGGTGAGCTACAATCCTGAGAACTATATTCAACAGTCAATAGAAAATAGGTACACGAGCAATATCCTACACACACTAGGGACAATTTACGATGTACAGAAGCCAATTAACCTACAAACCTGTACGTCTCTGGAGTGTGGGAGGAAATCGGAACAGTCGGAGAAAGCCCATGCAGGTCAAGGGGTGCACCTACCCACTCCGCACAGACAACACCCGTAGTCAGGATCGGACCCGGGTCTCTGGCGCTGTGAGGCAGCAACTCTACCGCTGCGCCGCCGTGCCGCCCGAGTATGTCAATGTCAACATATTACAATTACAAGCTTGACTATTACAACAAATAGAATGAAATAGGAAAATATTAGGTGATCAAGAGAATCAAGTCATGAGAGTTTTATTGTCACATGTCCCAGATTGAGCGATGACATTCTTGCTTGCGGCAGCGCAACATAATATGCAAACATAGAAACGTAGAAAATAGGCCATTCGGCCCTTTTGTTCGCAGTCATTCAAAGGACAAATGTCAAAGGACATGTATTTTTCACGTACACCAATTGTTGTAGTGACATTTTTCTTGCCATGCGGGACACAGATAAAGATAAGACACAACATTAAAGAATTGAACAATAAACATAAAAATGAATCCCGCACAATGGTTCACATTATGAGAGAAGGCACAATGTCCAGTCCACCTCCCCATGTCCACCCATAGTCGGGCCTATTGAGGCCTCCACAGTAGCCGCTGCGACGGCCCGATGTTCCAGGCTGTTCGCGCCGAGTGATGATGCTCCGGCTTCGGGAGAACCTTCTCAGCGGCTTGGGATACCTGGAGCGGCCGCTTCCTAACTGGAAACCGCGGCTTCCGAAGCCAACAGGCCGCGCTCGATGGAGCGCCACCACTGGCGATCTCGCCGATAGATCCAAGGCTCCCGGCGATTCAATATGATCATGGCTGATCATTCAAAATCAGTACCCCGTTCTTGCTTTCTCCCCATATCCCTTGATCCAGTTAGCCCTAAGAGGGCTGACATAGTACATAGTACAGTGTAAACAACATAAAAACAAGAGAAAATAAAGTCCAGTGCGAGTACATAAACACATACTCACAAATACTAAGTACACATATATTCTATAGATCATATTTACCCCCAACCCCATCTCCCTCCTCGCCTCCCTCCCCTCTCCCCCATACCTCTCTCCCCCACCCCTCACCCCCCCCCCCCCCCCCCCCCCCCCCCCACCTCCTCTCCCCACCCCTCTCTTCTCCACGCTGGAATTCAGAAGATTGAGGGAGGATCTTATCGAAACTTACAAAATGCTTAAGGGGTTGGACAGGCTAGATGCAGGAAGATTATTCCCGATGTTGGGGAAGTCCAGAACTAGGGGGTCACAGTTTAAGGAAAAGAGGGAAGACTTTTTGGACCGAGATGAGAAAATCATTTTTTACGCAGAGAGTGGTGAATCTGTGGAATTCTCTGCCACAGAAGGTAGTTGAGGCCAGTTCATTGGCTATATTTAAGAGGGAGTTAGATGTGGCCCTTGTGGCTAAAGGGATCAGGGGATATGGACAGAAGGCAGGGATGGGATACTGAGTTGGATGATCAGCCATGATCATATCGAATGGCGGTGCAGGCTCGAAGGGCCGAATGGCCTACTCCTGCTCCTATTTTCTATGTTTCTATGTTTCTCCCCCTCTCCATCTCCCTCTCCTCATCCCTCTCCCTCTCCACCCCCTCTTCCTCCCACCCCATCCATCCCTCCCCCAGAGCCTTCCCTCACTACCCCACCCCCATCCATCTCTCCCCCCTCCCCCTTCCCATACCCCACTGTCCCTCTTGCACCACACCCCCTACCCCTCCCTCCCCACTTCCACTTCTCACCCCCTTAACCCACACCTCTCCCTCTCCGTCCACCACCCCCTCTCTCCCCCTCCCTCTCCTCTCCCCCACCCCTTCTCCTAACCCTTCCCCTACCCCTTCCCCTACCCCTCAGTCCCTCTTCCATCACACCCTACCTCTCTGCCCCTCCCTCCCCACTCTTCCACCACTCCTCACCTCCCCATCCCACTCTCCCTCCCCACTCTTCTGTCCTCTCTCTCCCACCCCCCATTCCCCCACAATCTTCCCCCTCCATCTCCTACCCCAACTGCCTCCTCCCCTCCCACCCCCATCCCGCCCCATCCCCCACACCTCTCTCGTCCTCCCCCATCGCTCTCCTCCCCTCCCCCACGCCTCTCTCCTCCCCCTCTCCATCTCGCTCTCCTCAGCCCTCTCCCACTCCTCTCCTCCTCCTCCCACCCCATCCCTCTCTCCCTCACCCCCTTCTCCCTCCCTCCACAGTCTTACCCCTATCTCCCCTACCCCATCTCCCTCCCCCACACTTCGCCCCCCTCCCCTCTCCCCTCCCCCAACCCCCTTCCCTCTCCTCCCCCTCAATCTCTTCCCCTCCCCTACCTCTGGTCTCTTCCACCACCCCCCGTACCCCTCGCCCCCTCCCTCCCCTTCTCTCCCCCTGTCCCCACCCCTCTCCCCCCCACCCCTCTCTCTCCCCCACCCTTTCCCGCTCGCTCCCCTCTATCCCCCACCCCTTCCCCTACCCCTCTGTACCTCTTCCGCCACACCACCTACCCCTCTCCCCTCCCTCTCTCCCACTTCCACCACTGCCCCCTACACCTCTCCCCCTCCCTCCCCATTCTCTCACTTATCTTCCTAAACCCCCCATCCCCCACTCCTCCCCATCTCCCTCCCCCACCCCTATCCCCCCTCCTCCCTTCCCTCTCTCTCCCCACTCTTCCCCCTCTCTCCGCTCTCCAACTGTCAGGTCTCACGTTTGATCTAGTTTCTGTTTCTTATTGTTTTTATTATTATTGTTTGCATTCTTGTTTTATTTTGGTGTCTCACATCTCCTCTCGTTTCAGGTCCCATTTCCTGTTTTGTCGTTTCCCCTCGGGTGATTGTTGGCCCCGCCCTGATGTGTTTCACCTGTGTCTCGTTATCCCCTGTTAGTTTGTGCATTTAAGCCCTTTGTGTTTTAGTTCTCATTGCCAGTTCGTTGTGTATGTTACTTTGTATCACCTCGTGCCAGCTCTGGAAATCTTTTGACCTTGTTATCTCGACCATTGCCTGTTTTTCGATCACTGTTTTGCCTGCTCCTTGATTGTACTGTTGCCTCCGTTTTTTGCTTACCTGTGTATCGACTTGGACCGATTAAAATCTGAAAACTGATCTGCCCTGTGTCTGAGCCTGCATTTGAGTCCTCCTCCTCGTTCAGTTCTGATATTACGAACTGGCCAATAATAACCATATAACAATAACAGTTACAGCAGGAAGCAGGCCATCTCGGCCCTACAAGTCCGTGCCGAACAATTATTTTCCCTTAGTCCCATCTGCCTGCATTCATACCAAAACCCTCCTTTCCCTTCTCATCCATATGCCTATCCAATTTATTTTTAAATGATACCAACGAACCTGCCTCCACCACTTCCACTGGAAGCTCATTCCACATCGCTACCACTCTCTGAGTAAAGAAGTTCCCCCTCATGTTACCCCTAAACTTCTGTCCCGTAATTCTGAAGTCATGTCCTCTTGTTTGAATCTTCCCTATTCTCAAAGGGAAAAGCTTTTCCACGTCAACTCTGTCTATCCCTCTCATCATTTTAAAAACCTCTATCAAGTCCCCCCTTAACCTTCTGCGCTCCAAAGAATAAAGCCCTAACTTGTTCAACCTTTCTCTGTAACTTAGTTGCTGAAACCCAGGCAACATTCTAGTAAATCTCCTCTGCACACTCTCTATTTTGTTGACATCCTTCCTATAATTAGGCGACCAAAATTGTACACCATACTCCAGAATTGGCCTCACCAATGCCTTGTATAATTTTAACATTACATCCCAACTTCTATACTCAATGCTCTGATTTATAAAGGCCAGCACACCAAAAGCTTTCTTTACCATCCTATCTACATGAGATTCCACTTTCAGGGAACTGTGCACAGTTATTCCCAGATCCCTCTGTTCACCTACATTCTTCAATTCCCTACCATTTACCATGTACGTCCTATTATGATTTGTCCTGCCAAGATGTAGCACCTCACACTTATCAGCATTAAACTCCATCTGCCATCTTTCAGCCCACTCTTCCAACTGGCATAAATCTCTCTGTAGACTTTGAAACTCTACTTCATTACCCGCAACCCCACCTATCTTAGTATCATCTGCATACTTACTAATCCAATTTACCACACCATCGTCCAGATCATTGATGTACATGACAAACAACAGTGGACCCAACACAGATCCCTGTGGCACCCCACTCGTCACTGGCCTCCAACCTGACAAACAACCATCCACCATTACTCTCTGGCATCTCCCATTCAGCCACTGTTGAATCCATCTTGCTACTCCACCATTAATACCCAACCATTGAACCTTCTTAACCAACCTTCCATGAGGAACCTTGTCAAAGGCCTTACTGAAGTCCATATACACAACATCCACTGCTTTAACCCTCATCAATTTCCCGAGTAACATCTTCAAAAAATTCAAGAAGATTAGTTAAACATGACCTTCCAGGCACAAATCCATGTTGACTGTTCCTAATCAGACCCTGTTTATCCAGATGCTTATATATATTATCTCTAAGTATTCTTTCCATTAATTTGCCCACCACTGACGTCAAACTAACAGGTCTATAATTGCTAGGTTTACTCTTAGACCCCTTTTTAAACAATGGAACAACATGCGCAGTACGCCAATCCTCCGGCACTATTCCCGTTTCTAATGACATTTGAAATATTTCTGCCATAGCCCCTGCTATTTCTACACTAACTTCCCTCAATGTCCTAGGGAATATCCTGTCCGGACCTGGAGACTTATCCACTTTTATATTTCTCAAAAGTGTCAGTACTTCCTCTTCTTTGATCCTCATAGTTTCTATAGCAACTCTACTTGTTTCCCTTACCTCACATAATTCAATATCCTTCTCCTTGGTGAATACCGAAGAAAAGAAACTGTTCAATATCTCCCCCATCTCTTTTGGCTCTGCAGATAGTTGGCCACTCTGACTCTCTAATGGACCAATTTTATCCATCGTTATCCTTTTGCTATTAATATAGCGGTAGAAACCCTTCGGATTTACTTTTACCTTACTTGCCAAAGCAACCTTATATCTTCTTTTAGCTTTTCTAATTTCTTTCTTAAGATTCTTTTTACATTCTTTATACTCCTCAAGCACCTCATTTACTCCATGCTGCCTATAACTATTGTAGATCTCCCTCTTTTTCCGAACCAAGTGTCCAATTTCCCTTGAAAACCATGGCTCTTTACAATTTTTACGATTTCCTTTCAACCGAAAAGGGACATAAATGGTTATATGGTTATATAGGAATGGAGGGTTATGGTCTGAGCGCAGGTATATGGGACTAGGGGAGATTATGTGTTCGGCATGGACTAGAAGGGTCGAGATGGCCTGTTTCCGTGCTGTAATTGTTATATAAAGATTCTGTACTCTTAAAATTTCACCTTTAAATGTACTCCATTTCTCTTCCACATCTTTCCCATAAAACAAACTGTCCCAATATACTCCTTTTAAATCCTTTCGCATCTCCTCAAAGTTAGCCTTTCTCCAATCAAAAATCTCAACCTTAGGTCCAGTTTTGTCCCTCTCCGTAATTATATTGAAACTAATGGTATTGTGATCACTGGACCCGAACTGTTCCCCAATGCATTCCTCTGCCACCTGACCCATCTCATTTCCTAACATCCTAATCGGTTTGATGTTGTACTGTCTTACCGCCCTGGTTCCAAGAATGGCAAACCTGATGCTCTCTCCAGACAGTTTGATCCTGACCCGGTCCCTAAGGTTCCAACTCCCATTCTGCCTGCTTCCTGTTTTGTTGGGGCGGTTACTTGGGAGATTGAGAAGAGAGTTTCCGAGGCTACTGCTGGTATTAAGTCCCCGCTAGGGTGTCCCTCTAATCGTCTGTTTGTTCCCGAGTCTCTTCGCTCACAGGTGATTCACTGGGCTCATACGTCTCGGATCTCCTGTCATCCCGGTGTCCGCCGAACCCTGTTTGTGGCCAAACAACGGTTTTGGTGGCCTTCCATGGAGAAGGGGATTAAGGAGTACGTCGCCGCTTGCAGTATTTGTGCTCAGAACAGGACCTCACGTCGGCCCGTCTTTGGCCTCCTGAGTCGGCTGCCTGTCCCCTCACGCCCCTGGTCAGACATCTCCATGGACTTTGTCACGGGCCTGCCCTCTTCTGAAGGTAACACCACCGTCATGACTGTAGTGGACAGATTTTCTAAGATGGTCCACTTCATTCCTTTGCACAAGCTTCCCTCCGCCAAGAAAACGGCGGAGGTCATGTTGTCTCATGTTTTGCGAATTCATGGTTTTCCCAGAGACATTGTGTCTGACCGGGGGCCTCAGTTCGTGTCCAGGTTTTGGAAGGACTTTTCTTCTCTGTTGGACGTCACGGTCAGCCTTACATCTGGTTATCACCTGGAACCCAATGGACAGACTGAACGCCTTAACCAGGAATTGGAGACAGGACTGCGGTGCTTGGTGGCACAGAACCCTTCAACCTGGAGCAAACACCTTATTTGGGTGGAGTATGCACAGAACACACTTCCTTGCTCATCCTCTGGTCTCTCTCCATTCCAGTGTGCCTATGGTTATCAACCGCTATTGTTCCCTGCTGTGGAGAACGAGTCCAGTGTGCCCCCGCTCAGGCTCTCGTCCGTCGCTGTCGCAAGGTTTGGAATGGGGCTCGTCAGATGCTGTTGCGCAGTTCTGCGCGTTACAAGAGGATGGCTGACCGTGGAAGAACGCCGGCTCCAGTATACTCGCCTGGCCAAAAGGTGTGGCTCTCCACTCGAGACTTACCTCTGAGGGCGGAATCCTGGAAGCTGGCTCCTCGTTTTGTTGATCCTTTCCCCATATCGAAGGTCATCAATCCTGTGGCGGTTCGTCTCCAACTCCCCCGTGTCATGAGAGTCCACCTTACTTTCCATGTCTCCCGACTGAAGCCATTTAAGGAGAACCCTCTGGTCCCTGCCTCCAAACTCCCTCCGCCTCCCCGGCTCCTTGATGGGGGTCCAGTGTTTACGGTCAGCGGTTGCTGGGGATGCGCCGGCGTGGTCGTTGTCGTCAGTATCTTTGGGAGGATTATGGACCTGAGGAGCGGTCTTGGGTGCCGGCTCGCAACATATGCGACCCTGAACTTATCAGGGAATATTGGCGCCAACATCCTGAAGATCCTGGGCCGTCCGGAGCCGGCCGTGGAGGAGGGGGGAGGGGAGGGGGGGGAGGGGGGGGGGGGTACTGTCAGGTCTCACGTTTGATCTAGTTTCTGTTTCTTATTGTTTTTATTATTATTGTTTGCATTCTTGTTTAATTTTGGTGTCTCACGACTCCTCTCGTTTCAGGTCCCATTTCCTGTCATGTCGTTTCCCCTCGGGTGATTGTTGGCCCCGCCCTGATGTGTTTCACCTGTGTCTCGTTATCCCCTGTTAGTCTGTGTATTTAAGCCCTTTGTGTTTTAGTTCTCATTGCCAGTTCGTTATGTATGTTACTGTGTATCACCTCGTGCCAGCTCTGGAAATCTTTTGACCTTGTTATCACGACCATTGCCTGTTTTTCGACCACTGTTTTGCCTGCTCCTTGATTGTAATGTTGCCTCCGTTTTCTTGCTTACCTGTGTACCGACTTGGACCGATTAAACTCTGAAAACTGATCTGCCCTGTGTCTGCGCCGGCATTTGAGTCCTCCTCCCCGTTCAGTTCTGATACCAACTCCCTCCACTCTTCCTCCTCTCTCCCCCCTACCCCTCTCCCCTCACTCCACACTATTTCCCCTCTCCTACTACCTCCCCTCCATCCTCCCCTCCCTCTCTCCCCTCCAGCACCATCTCTACCCCCTTCCCCTACCCTCTCCCGCACCTCTCTCTCCTCCTCCCTTTACCCCCACCCTCCCCTCTCCCTCTCTCCTCACCCCTCTCCATCCTCCCCTCCCACGCCAACCCCAACCCCTCTCAACCCCTCCCCCCCCAACCCCCCCCCCCCCCGCCCATCTCTGCCTCTTCCACCACTCCTCCTACACCTCTGCCCCTCTCCCGCACTCTTAACCTCCCCCTCCCTCACCACTTCTCCCCCTCTCTCCCCCCTACCCCTCTCCTCCTCCAATCCCACTCTTCCCACGCCCCATACCACTCACCCCCTCCCTCCACTCTCTTCCCCCTCTCCCACCTCTTTAACCTCCCTCCTCCCCCGACTCCCTCCTCCTCCCTCTCTCCCCTTCCCCCACCCCTCTCTCCCCCTCCCCCACTCTCTCTCATCCACTCTCCCACCCCACTCTCCTCCTCCCCTTCCCCCTCTCTCCTCACCCCACTCACTCATCCCCTCCCAACCCCTCCCCCAACCCTATTCACCCCCATCTCCCCCCAACCCCCCCCCCCCATCTCGCTTGCATCACTCCCCGCTACTCCTCTCTCACCCCGCTACTACTCTCCCAGCCGCCTACTCCTCTCCCCCTTCCTGTCCTCCCCGCTCTCCTCCCACTCCCACACTCCCCCCCCTTCCCAACCCCCTCTCTCTCCTGCTACCCCGCTTCATCCCCCTCCCAAATCTCTCCCGTTCCCTCTTCCCCCTCTCCCCTCCCTCCCCTCTTTTCACCCATCCCTCTCCCCATCCCGTCTCCCACTCCCCCCCCGCTGTGTGTTTTGGGGGTGGTTATGTGAGTGTGATGCCGCAGCCCCCCCACCCCGCAAACGCGCGGTGGGGAAACATACCCAACGGATCTGCACTTGGTCTAGTTATAATATAAAACTCGGTGGCTGACTGCTGGTTGTGTGTGTTTCTACCTGACTTGTGGCTGCCAGTCTTTGATTTGTTGCTACGCCAACACCAGACGCAGAAACGCCCAGATTTATTTTCTCATTTAGGTAGAGATTTCACTTTTCATTCCAAGTATCCACTCCTGATTAAATTTCGTCGTGTTTATGTACACATTAAACAAAAATCATTTTTCTCCCCCCCCCCCCCCCCCCCCAAGTTTAAAAAAAAAACAACTTCTCACCCATAGAATGTTGGTGAACGTTCCATCGTGTGCTATCATAATGCCCGATGCTCACAGATGTCCAATCGGTATGCAACCATTTACTTATGCCTTTGCAGCAGCCCCAGACCCTCCCCCCACCCCCGCAGACTGTGTCGAAGTGCGCCATCATGTGTGTGGGAATAGAGAAAGAGGATTGGGGTTGATAAGGAATGGGGAACAGATGGGCTGTCCCTACCCCTCCCCCTTCCACTCTCCTTCCCCACTATTTCCCCTCACTCCCCCCACCCCTCTCCCCCTCCCTCCACACTCTTACCCCTCCCTCCCCTTCCACATCTACAACCCCCTCCCTCCCACATTCCCTCCCACACCTCACTCCACCTTCCCCATCCCTCAAGCCCCCTCCCCATCCCTCCCTCCTCCCCCTCTCCATCTCCCTCTCCTCACCCCTCACCCGCTCCTCTCCCACCCCCTTCCCTCTCCCCCTTCCCACCCCCACTCCTTCCCTCTCTTCCCCAACCACCCGCCCCCACCCCCCTTCCCTCCCCCATCCCTTTCCCTCTCTCCTCACCCGCTCCCCCCACCCCTCCCCCCTCCCTCCACACTCTTACCCCTCCCTCCCCTACCTCATCTCCCTCCTCCCCTCCCTCCCCATCCCCCCTCCAAACCTCTATCCCTCTCCCCCATCCCTCTCGCCCCCTCCCCATCCCTCTTTCCTCCCCATCTCCATCTCCCTCTCCTCACTCTTCTCCGTCTCCTCCCCATCTCCATCTCTCTCTCCTCACTCCTCTCCCTCCTCCCCCTCCTGCTGCCACACCCATCCCGCCCCATACCCACTTTCCTCTCTAACCCACCCCCTTCCCTCTCTTCACACATCCCATTCCCCCTACTCCTCTGTCCCTCTTCCACCACTCCCCCTAGCCCTCCCTCCTCAATTGCACTTTTCACCCCCTTAATACAGCCCTCTCCCTCTCAGTCCCCCACCCGCCTCTCTCCCCCTCCCTCCTCTCTCCCCCCACCCCTTCCACTACCCTCAGTCCGTCTCCCACCACACACCTACCCCTCTGCCCCTCCCTCCCTCCCCACTCTTCCACTTCACTCCTCATCTCCCCCTCCCACTCTCCCTGCCCACTCTTACCCCTCTTCCCCCTCCTTCTATTAGCCCCTCCCTCCTCCCCTCCCACCCACATCCCCCCCATACCCCACACCTCTCTCCCCCTCCCCATCGCTCTCCTCTCCCCTTCCGCACCCATCTCTCCTCCCCCTCTCCACCTCGCTCTCCTCAGCCCACTCCCTCTCCTCTCCTACTCCTCCCACCCCATCCATCTTTCCCCACCCCCTTTCCCCACTCCCCCCTTACGGGTGCGGTACAACTCTATCCCGCCTCCTACCGTCCCCTCCTCCCCATCCTTCCTCCTCCCTCTCACACCCTCCCTCATCCCTCTCTCCTCGTCCCTTCCCCTCCCTCCCCCCTCCGTCCCCCTCTCTCCCCACCCCATCCCCTACCCCTCTGTCACTCTTTCACCACTACCCCAGTCCCTCTTCCACCACACCCCCTACCCCTCCCTCCCCACTCTTCCACTTCTCTCCCCCTTACTCCAACCCTCTCCCTCCACCACCTCTCTCTCTGCCCCTCCTTTCTCTCTCTCCCCCACCCCTTCCCCTCCCCCTCCCTCCCCACTCCTCCACTTCTCTCCCCCCCTCCCCCTCCCACTCTCCCTCCCCACTCTTCCCCCTCTCTCCGCCCACCCATTTCCCCCTCCCATCCCACTCTGCCCCCAGCCCCCTACCACTCTCCCCTCCCTCCACGCTCTTCCCCCTCTCCCGCCTCCTACCGTTCCCTCCTCCCCATCCTTCCTCCTCCCTCTCACACCCTCCCTCATCCCTCTCTCCTCGTCCCTTTCACCCTCTCTCCCCTCTTCCTCCTCCCCTCCCACCTTAACCCCCACCCATCTCTCCCCCCTCTCTCCTCCCAGCTCTCCCCCTATCCATCTCTGCATCTTCCACCACTCCCCCTACCCCCGTGCCCCTCTTTTGCACTCATACCCTGTCCCTCACCACTATTTTCCCTCTGACCCCCTACCCCATCCCCCTCCCATCCCACTCTTCCCCCGCCCCCCTACCACTCAACCCCTCCCGCCACACTCTTCCCCTCTCTCCACTTCCCCATCTCCCTTCTCCTTCCCTTTCTCCCTCCCTCTCTCCCCTTCCCTCACCCCTACACCGCTCTGCTCTTCCTCCCAAAATTATCCCATTTCCTCCTCCCCCTCTCCCCTCCCTCCCCGCTTCTCAACCTCCCCTCTCCCCACCCCGTCTCTCCCACCCACCTCCGCCCACCTGTGTGTTTGGGGGATGGTTAGTGTGAGTGTGATGCCTCAATCCCCCCTCCCCCTCCCCCACAAAACAGACCCAACGTGCCGACCAATCTGCCTCCAGTATGCCTCCAAGAATGCTCGCGCCACAGCTTCCGCGTGCGCCTGCCCAAAAATACTAGAGGATACTATAATCTTTGCGCTTGCACCCCCTCCCCCTGCCCCACTTTACCTCCCTCCCACATCCTCCCCTTCCTCACCACCTCCTCACTCCCCCTTAACCCCCACTCCACCCCCCCCCCCAGCTCCCCGTACTCGGGATCTGAAGCGCCGAGGATGCGTGCCCATGGAGCTTAGAAATATCATTACAGTTCTGCAGAAGCCCGCCCGCCGCGGCCTTGCTCGGGGTCAACGCCCGTCCACACCCTCGCTCGGGTCCGGCGCCTGGTGGGGAGGCTGCTGCCGCGGGCCAAACCCGGCTGGACGCCCGCCCTCCCGCCCGCCACCGCGCTCGGGGTCCTCAGCAGGGTCTGGGCTGGAGCAGAGCCTGGGCTGGAGCAGAGCCTGCTGCTGCAGAGAGAGCCAAACCCGGGGATTGGGATGGTGCCGTGACTGGGGCCAAAAAGAACCCGCCACACGCCCGCCAGCAGTCTCCCTCTCTCTACCCTCTCTGTCTCTGCCCTCTCTCTCTGTCCTCTGTGCCCCTATATCTGCCCTCAAACCCCCCCCCCCCCTCCTCCTAATCTAGGCGTACGCAGCGTCTTGGTGGCTTACGCCTGGCCGGGAGGCCCACTCGACATCACGTCCGCGCGCCCACTACACCCTCCGCGCCCCGTCCCCGTACTCGGGGTCTGAAGCGCCGAGGATGCGATACCTCACAGTTTCTGATGTGGCCGCCTTCACAGACTTAACCGTGAGCGGCTCCCGCGGGTAACCAGGGTTCTGATGGGGACGAAGCTTCCAGAGGTAAGGCAGGGACAACTTTAAATCCAGCGGCGGTGTGGATTCATTTCACAGTGAGTTAAATTCGGTAACAAGCACCACCCCTCTCCTCCCCCCTTCGCCCTACCTTACCACCCCCCCCCCCCCCGTCACCCCTTCGCTCCTCCCATCCATACCCCTCTCTCACCCCTCCCCCTCTCACCCCGCCCCCTCTCACCCCCTCCCCTCCTCAACCCTCCATCTCCCTCCCTCCTCCCTCTCTCCCCCTCCTCCTCCCTCCCCCTCCCTCCCGCCCTCCCCATCCTCCCTCCCCCCTTCCTCCTTCCCTCTCCACCTCCCTCCCTCTCTCCCCCCTCACTCCTCTCTCCCACTCCCTCCCTCTCGTCTCTTCCCTCCCTCTCCCCCCCTCCCACCCTCTCCCCCCTCTACCGCACGTTCGGGGAACACACCCAACGGGTGTGCACGTGGTCTAGTCTATGTATTAAAACTGTGTGTGTGTTGTGTGTGTGTGTGTGTGTGTGTGGTGTGTGTTGTGTGTGTGTGTGTGGTGTGTGTGTTGTGTGTGTGGTGTGTGTGTGGTGTGTGGTGTGTGTGTGTGTGTGTGTGTGGGTGTGTGGTGTGTGTGTGTGTGTGTGCGTGCGTGCGTGTGTGCGTGTGTGTGTGTGTTGTGTGTGTGTGGTGTGTGTGTGTGTGTGTGTGTGTGTGTGTGTGTGTGTGTGTACACGTTTATTAATAACATCCTCCCGCTCCCCACCCATACTCACTCATTTTACAATCTCAAACGAGCTGCTGACGTCGCAATCCCACATGTCGACCGAGGAGCTACGCCCGAGCGGTAGGGTTAAAACTGGAGCGCGGGGCTTCTTTTTTCCAGAGGCCCATTCGCATTTCAAAACAAGTGCGCCGGAGGAAGCCGCTGATTGGTGGAAGCAGACAAGAGGGAGCAGCTGATTGGTAGTCAGATCCCTGCTGATTTCTTCCAGCAATTTGCATTGTATTGCACTTTGTATTGTATTGTACTTTGTATTTTATTGTACGTTGTATCGTATTGTACGTTGTATTGTATTGCACTTTGTATTGTCTCCTAGGTAAGAGGGGAGTATGAGTGCCAGGGCAGTTTACTGTTCTGGATGTCAGATGTGGGAGGTCACGGAATCTGATACCCTTCCAGACGTCCACGTCTGCGCCACGTGCGTCGAGATGGGGCTCCTAAGGGACCGTATTAGAAACCTGGAGCAGCAGCTCGATGAACTCCGTCTGGTCAGGGGGAGTGAGGAAGTCATTGAGAGGAGTTACAGAGAGGTGGGGACTCCAAGACCGTAGGAGGCAGGCAAGTGGGTCACGGTTAGGAGGGGCGAGGGCAAGGGGCAGAGGCAGGGACTAGAGAGTACCCCGACGGCTGTGCACTTTGACAATAAGTACTCATGTTTGAGTACTGTTGGGGGGGACAGCCTACCTGGGGGTAGCGACAGCGGCTGGGCTTCCGGTACAGTGACCGGTCCTGTTGCTCAGAAGGGTAAGGAAAAGAAGAGGAGGGCATTAGTAATAGGGGACTCTATAGTTAGGGGGTCAGACAGGCGATTCTGTGGACGCAGTCCGGAAGCCCTGATGGTAGATATCCTGAAATGGGAGGGAGAGGAGCACGAGGCCGTGGTACATATAGGTACCAATGACATAGGTGGAAAAAGAGAAGAGGTCCTGAAAGGATAATTTACGGAGTTAGGAGGAGAGTTAAAGAGAAGGACCGCAAAGGTAACAATCTCGGGATTACAGCAACAGTGAGAGTAGGAATGGAGCGAGGAGGATGATACATGCGTGGCTGAAGGACTGGTACAGAGGGCAGGGATTCAGCTTTCTGGATCATTGGGACCTCTTTTGTGGAAGGTATTACATGTACAAAAAGGATGGGTTGCCCTTGAACCCGAGGCGGACCAATGTCCTGTCGGGGAGATTTGCAAAGCCTCCTGCGGAAACTTTAAACTAGAACGGTTTGGGGGAGGGACTCAAATAGAGAAAGCTAGTAGACAGTGTGTGAGGCAGGAGGCAGAGAAGGGAAGCACTCAGGCCCAACATGTAGGGGGGGAGGGGAGAAGAAAACAATAATAAACAGAGAATAAGAGATGGTGGGGTTCTTAAATGTGTGAGCAGAGAGACAGAGGGGTGTAAAATGAGGGTAGAAGCAATAGGCAGCAAGGGGAAAGGTAAAAGTGGCAGGCAGACAAATCCAGGGCAAAAATATAAAAGGGCCACTTTTCAATATAATTGTATAAGGGGTAAGAGCGTTGTAAAAAAACCCTGAAGGCTTTGGGTCTCAATGCAAGGAGCATTCGTAATAAGGTGGATGAGTTGAACGTGCAGGTACCTATTAATGATTATGATATAGTTGGGATAACGGAGACATGGCTCCAGGGTGACCAAGGTTGGGAGCTGAACATCCAGGGATAATCAATATTCAGGAGGGATAGACAGAAACGAAAATAAGGTGGGGTAGCGTTGCTGGTTAGAGAGATTAACGCAATGGAAAGGAAGGACGTTAACTTGGAGGATGTGGAATCGCTATGGGTAGAGCTTCGAAACAATAAGGGGCAGAAAACGCTAGTGGATGTTGTCTACAGGCCACCTAACAGTATTGATGGGGATGGAGAACTGGCTGACAAACAGGAAGCAAAGAGTAGGCGTAGACGGCTCCTTTTCATAATGGCAGGCAGTGACTAGTGGGGTACCGCCAGGCTCATTGCTGGGACCTTCGTTATTAACAATATATATTAATGATTTGGACGAGGGAATTGTATGCAACATCTCCAAGTTTGCGGATGACACTAAGCCGGGGGGCAGTTTTAGCTGCGAGGAGGATGCTAGGAGGCTGCAAGGTGACTTGGATAGGCTGGGTGAGTGGGCAAATGCATGGCAGATGCAGTATAAGTGGATAAATGTGAGTTTGTCCGCTTTAATGACAAAAACAGAAAGGTTGGCTATTTTCTAAATGGTCGCCGATTAGGAAAAGTGGAGATGCAACGAGACTTGGTTGTCATGGTACACCAGTCATTGAAAGTAGGCATACAGGTGCAGCAGGCAGTGAAGAAAGCCAATGGTATGTTAGCATTCATAGCAAAAGGATGTGAGTATAAGAGCAGGGAGGTTCTACTGCAGTTGTGCAGGGTCTTGGTGAGACCACACCTGGAGTATTGCGTACAGTTTTGGTCTACAAATCTGAGGAAGGATATTATCGCCATAGAGGGAGTGCAGAGAAGGTTCACCAGACTGATTTCTGGGATGTCAGGACTTTCATAAGAAAGACTGGATAGATTCGGCTTGTACTCGCTAGAATTTAGGAGATTGAGGGTGGTTCTTATAGAAAGATACACAATTCTTAAGGGGTCGGACAGGCTTGATGCAGGAAGATTGTTCCCGACGTCGGGGAAGTCCAGGACAAGGGGTAGCAGCTTAAGGATAGAGGGGAAATCTTTTAGGACCGAGATGAGAAAAACATGTTTCACACAGAGAGTGATGAATCTCTGGAACTCTCTGCCACAGAATGTAGTTGAGGCCAGTTCAGTGGCTATATTTTAGGGGGAGTTGGATGTGGCCCTTGTGGCTAAAGGGATCAGGGGGTATGGAGATAAGGCAGGCACGGGATACTGAGTTGGATGATCAGCCATGATCATATTGAATGGGAGTGCAGGCTCGACGGTCCGAATGGCCTGTCCCTCTCCCTCCAAGTACCTCCAGGCACATCTCCCTCCAAGTACGCTCGTGCCACGGCCCGCATGCCCGCTCCCCACCCCATCCTCTCCTTCTCCTCCCCCTCACCCCCCCCCCCCCCTCTTCACCCCCACTCCGTCCCCACTCCCCATACTTGGGGTCTGAGGCGCCGAGTATGCGAGCTCAGAAATGTCCAGAAAAATCTGCAGAAGCCCGCCCGCCGCGGCCTTGCTCGGTGTCCACGCCCGTCCACATTCTCGCTCGGGTCCGCCGCCTGGTGGGGAGGCTGCTGCCGCCGCCCAAGCCCGGTTCGAAGGCCGCCCGCCGCGGCCTTGCTCGGGGTCCGCAACTCGATCTCCTCTCGTGGCCCCGCTCGATTCCATGTCTGCCGCCAGCGCCTAATGGCGAGGCTCCTGCCTGGAGCTGGAGAGAGGGCCACACACCTCTCCCCCTCTCCTCTCTCCTCCCTTCCCCACCCCTCTCTCATCCCCCTCTTCATCTCCCTCTCCTCACCGCTTTACCTCTCCTCTCCCTCCTCCTCCCAACCCCAACCCTCTCTCCCCATCCCCTTCCCTCTCCCCCACCCCCTTCTTCTCCAACACACCCTTCCCTCTCTCCCCCATCCCTTCCCCCTCCCTCCACACACTTCCCCCTCTCTCCCAACCCCATCTCACTCATCCCCCTCACCCACACCGCTCCCCTCCCCCTCTCGTCCCCTCGCCCACCCCTCTCTCCTACCCACCCCTCTCTCCTCCCCCTCTCCATCTTAATGTTTTCACCCCTTTCCCTTCTCCTCCCCTCCTCCTCCCAGCATCCCTATCGCCCCACTCCATTCCCTCTCCCCCCATCCCCTTCCCTATCATCCCCCACACACTTCCCCTACCCCCCTGCCCCTCTTCCACCACTCCCCTACCCTCTCTCCCCACTCTTCCACTTTTCTGCCACTTCCCCCTCCGCTCTCCCTCCCTCTCCCACCCTCTCTCTCCCTCCCTCCCTCCCTCTCTCCCCCACCCCCTTCCCCTACCCCTCTCTCCCTTCCACCAGTCCCTCCACCCCCCTTCCCTCTCTCCCACTTCCGCCACTGCCCCCTACACCTCTCCCCCTCCCTCCCCATTCTTCCACTTATCTCCCCACCCCCCATTCCCCACCCTCCCTATCTTCCTCCCCACCCCTCTCTCTCCCACCTCTCTTCCATCTCCCTCCCCAATCTTCCCCCTCCTCCGCTCTCCCCCTCCGTCCACACATGTCCATTCTCCCTTCTCCCTCTCCTCCCTCTCTCCTCCTCACTTTCCCCCCTCTCTCCCCTCCCCCTCTCTCCTCACCCATCTCCCACCCCCTCCTGCCCTCCCACCCCAACCTCCACCCGTTCCTCCCCCCACCTCTGCCCCTACCCATCTCTGCCTCTTCCACCACTCCCCTACCCTTCGTCCACTCTTACCCTCGCAACTCTTCCCCTCTCTCCCCCTACCCATCTCCCCCTCCGTTCCCACTTCTCCCGCCCAACAACCACTCTGCCCCTCCCTCCACACCCTTCCCCCATCTCTCCGCTTCACCCTCTCCCTCCTCATCCCCTCCCTCCTCCCCCTCCTCCTTCTCTCCCTCCTCCGCCACCCCTCTCTCCCCACTCCACCACCCCTCTGTCACCCCACCCCCATCCCCCTCTCCCACCCCCCTCTCAAGCCCTCCCCACCCGCTCTTCTCCTCCACTTCCCCCCTCTCCTTCTCCCTCTCTCCTCACCCCTCCCTTCTCCCCTCCCACCCCCTCTCCCCCTCCCCCACCACTCTTCACACCCATCTCCCCCCACCCTCTTCACCTCTCTCTTGCACCACTCCCCGCAACCCCTCTCCCCCTCAATACCCAATCTGCCCCTCTCCCTCCCCTCTCCACACCTCTCTCCTCCCCCCCACCCTCTCCCTCCTCTCCCTTCCCCTACACCTCTCTCCCCCATCCCTTCCGCTACCGCTCTCCCCTTCCCATCATCCCCGCTCTCCACCTCTAACATCCCCTTCCTCCACACTCCCCAATTTCTCCCCCCCTCCCTCTGCCGCACCCCGTTCTCCTGTCCTTCCCAATCGCTCCCCTTTCCTCCTCCCCCTCTCCGCTCCCTCCCATTTTCTCTCCCACCCCGTCTCCCTCCACGTCTCCCCCCGCCTGTATGTTTGCGGGGTGGTGTGTGTGAGTGTAATGCCACACTCTCCCTCCCCCCCCCCCCCCCCCCCGCCGACGCGCATTGGGGAAACAGACCCAACGGGTCTGCACGTGGTCTACTGTATATATAAATGTGTGTGTGTGTGTGTGTGTGTGTGTGTGTGTGTGTGTGTGTGTGTGTGTGTGTGTGTGTGTGTGTGTGTGTGTGTGTGTGTGTGTGTGTGTGTGTGTGTGTGTGTGTGTGTGTGTGTGTGTGTGTGTGTGGATGTGTGTGTGTGTGTGTGTGTGTGTGTGTGTGTGTGTGTGTGTGGGTGTGTGTGTGTGTGTGTGTTTGTGTGTGTGTGTGTGTGTGTGTGTGCGCGCGCGTGTGTGTGTGTGTGTGTGTGTGTGTGTGCGTGCGTGCGTGCGTGTGTGTGTGCGTGTGTGTGTGTGTGTGCGTGTGTGTGTGTGTGTGTGTGTGTGTGTGTGTGTGTGTGTGTGTGTGTGTGTGTGTGTGCGTGTGTGTGTGTGTGTGTGTGTGTGTGTGTGTGTGTGTGTGTGTGTGTGTGTGTGTGTGTGCGCGCGCGTGTGTGTGTGTGTGTGTGTGTGTGTGTGTGTGTGCGTGCGTGCGTGCGTGTGTGTGTGCGTGTGTGTGTGTGTGCGTGTGTGTGTGTGTGTGTGTGTGTGTGTGTGTGTGTGTGTGTGTGTGTGTGTGTGTGTGTGTGTGTGTGTGTGTGTGTGTGTGTGTGTGTGTGTGTGTGTGTGTGTGTGTGTGTGTGTGTGTACGTTTTTTTAATACAATCCTCCCGCCCTCCACCACGGATACGGACACACACAAATACAATAATAGTGCAATAATAAAAATAATAGTCTATGTCATTCAGAGCTTATTTGAGGCTGTAGTGTTTAATAGCGTATTGGCTGTAGGGAAGCAACTCTTCCTGAACCTGGATGTTACAGTTTCCAGGCTCCTGTACCTTCTTCCCGATGGTTGGTGAAATGAGTATGTGGCCAAGATGGATCTCTGACGAAGCGGGCTGCCTTCTTGAAGCATCGATTCCTAAATAATTTCGATCGTGGGGAGACCCGAGCCGGTGAGTATGGCAGTGATTCCCAACCTGGGGCCATATGGCGCCATGTCAAATTTCAGGAATGCCGCAGAAATGTTTGGGGATTTAGGGTGGCACCGGCTCAATGAAGGGGGCTACAGAGGTGCCACTCTGCTGCCTTATAAATTTCAGTTCTAATAAATTTAATTCTATGTAGTTGAAATATATTTTTAATGTATGACTAAAAATGGTTGTTTTATTGGACCCACAAAATATTTTTGATGTTTGTGGAATGGAATAAAAGAGAATATATGTGCAATTAATACACACTGATATTTTTATGGCAGGTATTATATTATTGAAGTACTTATTTTCCGCTAATAATGTCAGGGGTGCCACAGAAAAATTAAAATATCCCAAGGGCTAAAAAAGGCTGGGAACCACTGATGGTGCGCACTGGGCAGCGATACTTAAAATTTGTTTTTAAATCCCCCACTGATTAATTGATTGCGCACGAGCAATTGAATGTCCACGGATGTAACGCACAGGGCTGCAGGTGCAACGTGAGTGTGTTTAAAGTATATTTCGTTTATGTCAGAGATTTCTCTCGTTCGCAGCAAGAAAGTGGAAACTCCGAAAGTGCACAGTCTCTCTCTCTCTCTCGCTCGCTCTCTCCCTCATACACAAACAAACACACACACACACACGCACACACACACACACAGACACCAACACACTCACACACACACACACACACACACACAGACACACACATTCACACACACACACACGCGCGCGCACGCGCGCACGCTTACACACACACACACACACAAACACGCCCACACGCAGACGCGCGCGCACACACACGCATGATCATATAGAATGGCGGTGGTGGCTCGAAGGGCCGTCTGGCCTACTCCTGCACCTATTTTTCGATGTTTCTCTGTTTCACACGCACACATAGCGTCCGTGGTCAGGATCGAGCCCGGGTCACTGGCGCTGCGAGGCATAGGCTCTACCAGCTGCGCCACTGCACGTTAGTGATAAATGCACGACTTGCCGAGAACGCCCAAAACGCCAAAACGCCAATAGCAGATGGAATAGATGGGCTGTTCCCGGGTTCGTGCATCTCTGCCGAGGGTGTGTGTGTGTGTGTGTGGCTCTGCCGAGTGGTGGAGTCTTATACACTGCGGCAGTGTCACCTGTACCTGTGGGCAAGGTGTGCCCAGACTCATCAGTCCCTCGGTACCGAAGTCGCGTATGCTAATTGCTCGCGAGTCACGCGATCAAATTGCATAATATAACACGGACGTCACATAGTTACGTGACGTTAAAGCATGATTACCACACAAGTGTACACACACGATAAACAGAATAACGTTTAATACAGGATAACGTCCGATTAGAGGGTCTCCAATGATCATAAGCTCATAAAATCAGGTGATAGGAGTAAAATTAGGTAATTCGGCACATCAAGGTACTACGTCTTCCAACAAGGTTCCGCATGGGAGGCTGTTCTGAAAGGTTGGATCGTATGGGATCCAAGGAGAGATAGTTTAATGGAAAGCAAAGGGTGATGGTGGAATGTTGCTTCTCGGACTGGAGGTCTGTGATTACTGGTGTGCCTCAGGGTTCGGTGCTGGGCCCGTTACTGTTCGTCATCTACATCGATGATTTGGATGAGAACATACAGGGCACAATTAGCGAGTTTGCTGATGAAACAAAAGCAAGTGGTTTTACAGATAGTGACGATGGTTGTGAAAGATTGCAGCAGGATCTGGATCGATTGCCCAGTTTGGCAGAGGAATGGTTGCTGGCATTTAATACAAGGGCGTGTGGGGTGTTGTATTTTGGGGCGTTAAAAAAGGAGCAGGATCTACACAGTAAATGGTAGGCCTCTGGGTAGTGTTTTAGAGCACATGGATCTAGGAGACCAGTTGCATGGTTCGTTGAACGTCGAGTGACAGGTAGATCAGGTGGTCAAAATGGCTTTAGGCACTTTGGCCTTCATCAGTCAAAGTATTGAGTACAGAAGTTGTGAGGTCATGTTGCAGTTGTATAAGACGTTGGTGGGAATGTATGCACACTGTATCACTCTATGACTATGACAATGACAATCATGGCTGATCTATCTCCCCCTCCTATCCCCATTCTCCAGCCTTCTCCCGACAACCTCTGACACCTGTACTGATCATGAGGTGGATGGGAGATCAGGACCGCTCTCTGGTTAGTGATAGCAATTGTATAATCCAACTGTGGACTTGACATCACATCGATTTAACCTACATTATTTTATTCTAGCTGCAAATTGTAACATTCGCTGCAATTTCTGTATTAACACTCGCTGGTCATTCTGCCTCATATTACCGGGGACCCGGTTTCGATCTTACCTTGGGTGCTGTCTGTGAGGAGTCTGCACGTACTTTTTGTGACCCCGTTGTTTTCCGGTTTTCTCCCACATTCCAAAGACCTGCGGGTTTGGAGGGTTAATAACCCCGTTGTAAATTGCCCCGCGTGCGCAGAGAATGGATGAAATGGTGGGATAGCATAGAACTAGAGTGGACTGATCATAGTCATAGAGGCAAAGAGCACTGAACAGGTCCCTTCAGTCTACACCAGGGACAATTTACATTTATACCAACCCAATTAACGTACATATATTTCGAGTGTGTGCGGAATCCGAAGATCTCGTTGCAAACCCACGCAGGTCGCGGTGAGAAGGTACAAATACGGCATAGACTGCACCCGTCCACAGGATCGAACCCGGGCCTCTGTTGCTGCAGACATTGTAAGGCAGCAAACCTACCGTTGCGCCGCCGTGCCGCCCTCTGACAGCCCGTTCCATTAGCCCACCAACCACTGCATGGAAAATAATGCCCCACGGGTTCCCATTACAATGTTCCCCTCTCACCATCAATCTGATTGTTCTCCAGAGATGCTGCACGGCCCGCTGGGTTACTCCAACACTTTGTAACAATCCATTTTCTCCAGAGATGCTGCCTGGCTGACCCGTTGAGTTACTCCAGCATTTTGCGTCTTTTTATCACATCCAACGTTATGTATTCATTTCCACTTTATTGCATCTGCCATGCATCTGCCCACTCAACCAACCTATCCAAGTCACCCTGCAGCCTCATAGCATCCACCTCGAAGCTCACACTGCCATCCAGCTTTATGTCTTCCGCAAACTTGGAGATGTTACATTTAATTCCCTCGTCTGAATCGTTAATATATATATTGTAAATAACAGACAATAATAAATAATTATCATAGAAACATAGAAAATAGGTGCAGGAGGAAGCCATTCTGTCCTTCAGCACCGCCATGCATTGTGACCCCCCCCCCCCCCTCCCCCTTAATTCTAAGAATGTGGCCCCTGGTTCTGGACTCGCCAAAAAGTGGGGGAAATTTTCTGCAACTAGCTTGTTCAGTCCTTTTATAATTTTATATGTTTCTATAGGGTTCCCTCTCATCCTTCCAAACTCCAGTGAATACAAGCTAGTCTTTTCAAACTTTACTTGATATCACAATCCCGCCATCCCAGGGATCAATCTAGTGAACCTACGCTGCACTGCCTCAATCACAAGGATGTCCTTCCTCAAATTAGGAGACCAAAATAGTACACAATACCCCAGATGTGGTCTTACCAGAGCCCTATACAACTGCAGTAGAACCTCGCTACTCCTATACTGAAATCCTCTTGCTATGAAGGCCAACATTCCATTAGCTTTCTTCACTGCCTGCTGGACCTGCACGCCATCTTTTAGTGGCTGGTGTACAAAGTCACCCAGGTCACCCTTACCTAACCTAACCCATTGAGATAATAATCTGCCCCCTTGTTTTTGTCATCAAAGTGGATAATCTCACATTTATCTATATTATACTGCATCTGCCACGCATCTGCCCACTCACGCAACCTGATTGGGTCATCCTGTAACCTCCGAAAATCCTCTTCACAGTTCACACTGCCACACAGCTTTTTGTCATCCGCAAATTTGCTAGTGTTGCTCCATTCCATCTTCCACATCATTGATGTATATGGTAAACAGTGCGGCCCCAACACCGAGCCTTGCGGCACTCCACTCGCCACTGCCTGCCATTCTGAAAAGGACCCGTTCACTCCTACTCTTTGCTTCAGGTCTGCCAACCAATGTTCTATCGGCATGTCGGCACAAACGATGTCGGAAAGAAGGGGATGAATATTCTGCAGCGTGACTTTAGAGAGCTCGGAAAAATGCTGAAAAGCAGGACCTCCAGGGTTGTTATCTCCGGTGTGCTTCCAGTTCCTCGTGCTGGCGAGAGCAGGAACAGGGAGATACGGGACCTGAACGTGTGGCTGAGGAACTGGTGCACGGGGCAGGGATTTAGATTCTTAGATCACTGGGGTCTGTTTTGGGGTAAGGGGGGACTGTACAAAAGTGACGGATTGTTTCTTAACAGGTGTGGGACCAGCATTCTGGCAGGCAGGTTTGCCACTGCTACACGGGTGGTTTTAAACTGAATAAGGGGGGTGGGGTGTCGAATGGGATAGTGGAGGATGGAGTTAAAGGGAAAGGGTTTCTTAAATGTGTGAGCGTAGAGACAGAGGGGTGTAAAATGAGGGTAGAAGCAATAGGTAGCAAGGTGAAAAGTAAAAGTGGCAGGCAGACAAAATCAGGGCAAAAATCAGAAAAGGCCACATTTCAACATAATTGTATAAGGGTAAGAGTGTTGTAAAAACAAGCCTGAAGGCTTTGTGTCTCAATGCAAGGAGCATTCGTAATAAGGTGGATGAGTTGAATGTGCAGATAGCTATTAATGACTATGATATAGTTGGGATCACGGAGACATGGCTCCAGGGTGACCAAGGCTGGGAGCTGAACATCTAGGGATATTCAATATTCAAGAGGGATAGAGAGAAAGGAAAAGGAGGTGGGGTAGCGTTGCTGATTAGAGAGGAGATTAACGCAATGGAAAGGAAGGACATTAGTTTGGAGGATGTGGAATCGGTATGGGTAGAGCTGCGAAACACTCAGGGGCAGAAAACGCTGGTGGGTGTTGTGTACAGGCCACCTAACAGTAGTAGTGAAGTTGGAGATGGTATCAAACAGGAAATTAGAAATGCGTGCGACAAAGGCAAAACCGTTATAATGGGTGACTTCAATCTACATATAGATTGGGTGAATCAAATTGGCAGGGGTGCTGAGGAAGAGGATTTCTTGGAATGTATGCGGGATAGTTATCCAAATCAACATGTAGAGGAACCAACGAGTGAGCAGGCTATTTTAGACTGGGTATTGAGTAATGAGGAAGGGTTAGTTAGCAATCTTGTTGTACGTGCCCCCTTGGGCAAGAGTGACCATAATATGGTTGAGTTCTTCATTAGGATGGAGAGTGACATTGTTAATTCAGAAACAATGGTTCTGAACTTAAAGAAAGGTAACTTTGAGGGTATGAGACGTGAATTGGTCAAGATTGACTGGCAATTAATTCTAAAAGGGTTGACAGTGGATATGCAATGGAAGACATTTAAAGACTGCATGGATGGACTACAAACATTGTTCATCCCAGTTTGGCAAAAGAATAAATCGGGGAAGGTAGTGCATCCGTGGATAACAAGGGAAATTAGGGATAGTATCAAAGCGAAGGATGATGCGTACAAATTAGCCAGAAAAAGCAGCATACCGGAGGACTGGGAGAAATTCAGAGACCAGCAGAGGAGGACAAAGGGCTTAATTAGGAAAGGAAAAATAGATTATGAAAGAAAACTGGCAGGGAACATAAAAACTGACTGCAAAAGTTTTTATAGATATGTGAAAAGAAAGAGATTAGTTAAAACAAATGTAGGTCCCTTGCAGTCAGAAACAGGTGAGTTGATCATGGGGAACAAGGATATGGCGGACCAATTGAATAACTACTTTGGTTCCGTCTTCACTAAGGAAGACATAAATAATCTGCCGGAAATAGCAGGGGACCGCGGGTCAATGGAGTTGGAGGAATTGTGTGAAATCCATGTTAGCCGGGAAGTGGTGTTGGATAAATTGAATGGATTAAAGGCCGATAAATCCCCAGGGCCAGATAGGCTGCATCCCAGAGTACTTAAGGAAGTAGCTCCAGAAATAGTGGATGCATTAGTAATAATCTTTCAAAACTCTTTAGATTCTGGAGTAGTTCCTGAGGATTGGCGGGTAGCAAACGTAACCCCACTTTTTAGGAAGGGAGGGAGAGAGAAAACGGGGAATTACAGACCAGATAGTCTAACATCGGTAGTGGGGAAACTGCTAGAGTCAGTTATTAAAGATGGGATAGCAGCACATTTGGAAAGTGGTGAAATCATTGGACAACGTCAGCATGGATTTACAAAAGGTAAATCATGTCTGACGAATCTTATAGAATTTTTCGAGGATGTAACTAGTAGCGTGGATAGGGGAGAACCAGTGGATGTGGTGTATCTGGACTTCCAGAAGGCTTTCGACAAGGTCCCACATAAGAGATTAGTATACAAACTTAAAGCACACGGCATTGGGGGTTCAGTATTGATGTGGATAGAGAACTGGCTGGCAAACAGGAAGCAAAGAGTAGGAGTAAACGGGTCCTTTTCACAATGGCAGGCAGTGACTAGTGGGGTACCGCAAGGCTCAGTGCTGGGACCCCAGCTATTTACAATATATATTAATGATCTGGATGAGGGAATTGAAGGCAATATCTCCAAGTTTGCGGATGACACTAGCTGGGGGGCAGTGTTAGCTGTGAGGAGGATGCTAGGAGACTGCAAGGTGACTTGGATAGGCTGGGTGAGTGGGCAAATGTTTGGCAGATGCAGTATAATGTGGATAAATGTGAGGTTATCCATTTTGGTGGCAAAAACAGGAAAGCAGACTATTATCTAAATGGTGGCCGACTAGGAAAAGGGGAGATGCAGCGAGACCTGGGTGTCATGGTACACCAGTCATTGAAAGTGGGCATGCAGGTGCAGCAGGCAGTGAAGAAAGCGAATGGTATGTTAGCTTTCATAGCAAAAGGATTTGAGTATAGGAGCAGGGAGGTTCTACTGCAGTTGTACAGGGTCTTGGTGAGACCACACCTGGAGTATTGCGTACAGTTTTGGTCTCCAAATCTGAGGAAGGACATTATTGCCATAGAGGGAGTGCAGAGAAGGTTCACCAGACTGATTCCTGGGATGTCAGGACTGTCTTATGAAGAAAGACTGGATAAACTTGGTTTATACTCTCTAGAATTTAGGAGATTGAGAGGGGATCTTATAGAAACTTACAAAATTCTTAAGGGGTTGGACAGGCTAGATGCAGGAAGATTGCTCCCGATGTTGGGGAAGTCCAGGACAAGGGGTCACAGCTTAAGGATAAGGGGGAAATCCTTTAAAACCGAGATGAGAAGAACTTTTTTCACACAGAGAGTGGTGAATCTCTGGAACTCTCTGCCACAGAGGGTAGTCGAGGCCAGTTCATTGGCTATATTTAAGAGGGAGTTAGATGTGGCCCTTGTGGCTAAGGGGATCAGAGAGTATGGGGATAAGGCAGGTACGGGATACTGAATTGGATGATCAGCCATGATCATATTGAATGGCGGTGCAGGCTCGAAGGGCCGAATGGCCTACTCCTGCACCTAATTTCTATGTTTCTATGTCTCTATGTTTCTATCCATGTCAACAACCTACCCCCAATACCATGTACTCTAATTTTAAGGTCCCGTGCGGGGCCTTATCAAAGACTTTCTGAAAGTCTAGACACACTACATCCGCTGGTTCCCCTTCGTCCATTTTACTTGTCACGTCCTCAGAAAATTCCAGAAGATCAGTCAAGCATGATTTTCTTTACATAAATCCATGTTGACTTGGACTAATCCTTTTACTGTTATCCAAATGCCCCATTATTACCTCTTTAATAATTGACTCCAGCATCTTTCCCACCACCTATGTCAGGCTGACTGGTCTATAATTCCCCGTTTTCTCTCTCGCTCCTTTCTTGAAAAGTGCGATAACATTAACTATCCTCCAATCCACAGGAACTGATCCTGAACCTATTGAACATTGAAAATTAATCATCAATGCGTCCACTATTTCTAGAGCCACATCCTAGAGGACCCTGGGATGCAGACTATCAGGCCCTGGGGATTTATCATCCTTTAGTCCCATTAGACTACCAATATTATTTCTCGCATAATGAAAAATTATTTCAGTTCCTCTACTCCCTTGGATCCTCTGTCCTCCAGTACATCTGGGAGATTGTTTGTGTTTTCCTTAGTGAAGACAGATCCGAAGTACCTGTTCAACTCGTCTGCCATTTCCTTGTTCCCCATTATAATTTCACCCGTGTCTGCCTTAGATGGACCCACATTTGACTTTGTTATTCTTTTCCCCTGAACATATCTAAATAGGCTTTTACTGTCCTTCTTTACATTCCTGGCCATCTTCCCCTCGAACTTCATCTTGTCAGCCCGTATTGCCCGTTTTGTTTCCGTCTGTTGTCCTATGAATATTTCCCAATCCCCTGGCTTCCGGCTACTCTTTGGTGTGTTCTACATATTTTCTTTTAGTTTTATTCTATCCCTAACTTCTCTTGTCAGCCACGGTTGCCTCCTACTCCCCTTAGAATATTTCTTCATTTTTGGAATGAAATGATCCTACGTCTTCCGGATAATGCCCAGAGATTCCTGCCATTGCTGTTCCACCGTCATTGCTGCTAGGATACCTTTGCAGTCTACCTTGGCCAGCTTCTCTCTCATGCCTTCATAGTCCCCTTTGTTCAACTGCATCACTAACACTTCCGATTTAACCTCCTCCTTCGCAAAGTGGAGATTAAAACTAATCATATCACCTCCAAGCGGTTCCTATACCTCGAGTTATCTTATCAAATCTGCTTCATAGGACAACGCTAAATCCAGAATTGCCTTTTTTTCTGGTCGGCTTCATTACAAGCTGCTCTAAGAATCCATCCCGGAGACTCTCTACAAACTCTCTTTCTTGGGGTCCTGAACCAACCTGATTTTCCCAGTCTCCCTGCATATTGAAATCCCCCATCACCACAGTGGCATTACCTTTCTAACATGCCAGTTTTAACTCCTGCTTAAACTTACACCCTACATCCGGGCTAGTATTTGAGGGTCTGTTAATAACACCAATTCGTGTCTTCTTGCCTTTGCAATTCCTCAAATCAATCCACAGGGACTGTACCTCGTCAGTCCCTATGTCTTCCCTCGCAAGGGACTGAATTCCATCCCTCACCAGCAGAGCTAACCTCCCTCCTCTGCCCACCTGCCTGTCCTTTCTATAGAATGTATAACCTTGAATATTAAGTTCCCAGGCCCGATCCTCCTGCAGCCACGTCTCAGTAAACCCCACAATGTCATATCTACCAACCTCTAACTGAGCCTCAAGTTCATCTACTTTATTTCTTATACTTCGCGCATTCATACGCAACACGTGTAATTCCTTTCGCATCTCGCCTTTCACATCGATCCCTTTAACACTTGGCCATACTGTACTATCCCTTTGTGAGTTTTCTTTCCCGTCCGTTAATTCTGGGGTCATTAACTATCACTTTACTCCCTTTCCCTTTAACTCCGTCCTTCACTATCCATTTAACACCCACCCCCCTTACTTAGTTTAAAACCACCTGTGCCGCAGTGGTAAACCTGCCTGCCAGAATGCCGGTCCCCCACCTGCTAAGGTGCATTCCGCCCCTTCGGTGCAGTCCCCCCTTACTCCAAAACAGATCCCAGTAGTCTATGAATCTAAATACCTTCCCCCTGCACCAGTTCCTCAGCCACACATTCAGGTCCTGTATCTCCCTGTTCCTGCTCTCGCCAGCACGAGGAACTGGAATCAACCCGGAGATAACCACCCCGGAGGTCGTGCTTTTCAGCACTTCTCCGAGCTCTCTAAAGTCAAGCTTCAGAATAATAATCCCCTTCTTTCCGACATCGATTGTGCCAACATGCACTACTGCTTCCGGCTTTTCATCTTCGCCCTTGAGGATTTTCAACACGATCTGAATGGTATATTTGTGGTGGAAATGTTGCACCCTTTATCTATTAACTTTGCAATGTGGACGCCTTAAATGTATTCATGTATATAATTTTTTTTATGACTGAATAGGAAGTAAACAAAACCCTTCTGACTGATTCTTGGTGCGGACGAAAATAAAATTAACCTAAACTAAACTGAAGAAAACTAAACTGAATCGCAACATACCACACGACCCGAGTCATGATCCGACACGATATGCATGATTTAGTTCGAAACGAGTCATGGTCATTGAAAATAAGCAACATGCTAAAATACATTTTATGATCCCGATAGACAATAGACATAGGTGCAGGAGTAGGTCATTCGGCCCTTCGAGCCAACGCCGCCATTCAATGTGATCATGGCTGATCATCCACAAGCAGTATTTCGTTCCTGCCGTCTCCCCATACTCCCTGACTCCGCCATCTTTAAGTGTCCGAACTAGCTCTCTCTTGAAAGTATCCACTGAACCGGCCTCCACCGCCCTCGGGGGCAGACAATTCCACAGACGCATAACTCTCTGTGAGAAAAAGGGTTTCCTCGTATCCGTTCTAAATGGCTTACCCCTTATTGTTAAGCAGTTGCCCTTCGTTCTGGACTCCCCCAACATCGGGAAAATGTTTGTTGCCTCTAGCGTGTCCAAACCCTTAATAATCTTATATATTTCAATAAGATACCCTCTCATCCTTCTAAACACCAGTGTATACAAGCCCAGCCGCTCCATTCTCTCAGCATATGACAGTCATGCGACCCCGGGAATTAACCTTGTAAACCTACGCTGCACGCCCTCAATATCAGTAGTGTCCTTCTTCAAATTAGGGAACCAAATCTGCACTCAATACTCAAGGCGTGGTCTCATTAGGGCCCTATACAACTGCAGAAGGACCTATTTGCTCCTTTACTCAACTCCTCATGTTCTAAAGGTCATCCTGCCATTTGTTTTCTTAACTGCCTGCTGTATCTGTATGCTTACCTTCATTGACTGATGAACAAGGACGCCCCAAATCCCATTCTACGTCCTATTTTCCCTTGAAACCATTTTATAGTAATCTGCCTTTCTGTTTTTGATACCAAAGTGGATAACCTCACATTTATCCACATTAAACTTAATCTGCCGTGCATCTGCCCACTCACCCAACATGACCAAGTGACCCTGCATTCTCAAAGCACCCTCCTCATAGTTCACACTGCCTCCCAGCTTTGTGTCATGTGCAAATTTGCTGATGTTAATTTAAACCCCTTGACCTAAATCAATGATGAATATTGTAAATAGCTTCGGGCCCAGCACCGAGCCTTGCGGTACCCCACTAGTCACTTCCTGTAATTCTGAAAGAAACCCGTTAATCCCTACACGTTGTTTCCTGTCTGCCAACCCATTTTCTATCCACCCTACCGCCAATACCGTGTGCCCTAATGTTGCCCACTAATCGCCAATGTGAAACCTTATGAAATGCTTTCCGAAAGTCGATGTACACTACGTCCATTGGCTCCGTATTGTCCATTTTCCTAGTTACGTCCTCAAAAAATTCCAGAAGATTGATCAACCATAATTTCCCCTTCGTAAATCCATGCTGACTCGGACCGATCCTGTTACTGTTACCCAAATGTGTCGCTATTTCATATTTTATGATTGACTCCAGCATCTTCCCCACCACCGATGCCAGGCTAACTGGTCTATAATTCCCTGTTTTCTCTCTCCCGCCTTTCTTAAAACATAGGCTAACACTAGCTACCCTCCAATCCACAGTAACTGATCCTGAATCCATAGAACATTGGAAAATGTTCACCAATCCATCCACGATTTCTAGAGCCACTTCCTTAAGTACCCTTGGATGTCAGGGTAAATAAGGCCCTGGGGATTTATCAGCCTTCAGTCCCATCAGTCTACCTTTCAGGTTAGGCAGAGGTTCACGTCCACCTTCTCCAATCTCATCTTCTGTATCCGTTGTTGAAGATGTGCACTCTGACTCATCGGCGAGACCAAACGTAGACTGGGCGATCGTTTCCATGAACACATTCTCTCGGCCCGCCTGAACCTACCTGAACTCTAAATCTGTTCCCGGGTAGACGGGCGCGATCATTTTTTAAATTCTGTCATTTTCATTGACATAAAATGTCACAATTAATTTTAGATATAACTATTTTCTGTCATGTATTTGTTTTCCTCATCTCATTCCCAAATGGCCTACCCCTGTGACTTTGAATTTGTGACTGTGACTGTGACTGTGAATCTCCTTAAACTGTGAACCCTTGTTCTGGATTCTCCCAACAACGGGGAAAAATTCTTGCAAAATATATTTATTTTCATATATACGTTGACAGAGAGTGTAATGACCATTTCACATATACCTATTCTTTCTTGTGTTGAGTTTTGGTGATGACGTCTGACAATTTAATGTTATTACTGTACAAATGACTCTCGCCCGGCATGTTATTGCAAACGGTGGGAGTGACGCCGCTAATTTCGCTCCCCCACCTTCTCCTTGGGGGGTTCCATGACGAATATAATGACTCCACCACCGTTCACGAATCAACAGTGGTGATCTTTGCTTTTGCGGCGGAACATGCACGAACCGCCGAGCGGCGCTGTGTACGCCATTTACTACCCGATGCTGGCCGCGCTCGGTGTCCCAGGTAACATATCACACCGCCTACATGCCTGGAGTAGCAAGTTGCAGTCATCTCTCTGAGTAGATCGTAACATCACTGTGTGTTATTGGGCGCCACATTCATGAAACGGACGTGGAGGCTTTGTGGGGATGGAGGAATCTTCTGTCCGTTGCTGGCCGCGCTCGGTGTCCCAGCTAACGTAAGACTGACAGAAAAATGTGGAGTGACTCAGCGGGACAGGGAGCACTTCTGGAGAGATGCAAAGGGTGACGTTTCGGATCGCGACCCTCCTTCAGACTGGTGAGGGATATGGGAAACGAGAGTTAGATACGATGATGTAGAGAGAACGAAACAAGTAATGAAATATAGTTTAAAAATAACAATGATAAGGAAACACGCCACTGTTAGCTGGTTGGCGGCGGAAAAGTAGACGCACGTTCCACTTGGTTGGTGAGGGATGCAGAGTAGGAATGTCTGGGTTACTTGAAGTTAGAGAAATTACTGAAAAGACACGGGGACTTTCTGAGGATAGGGGGTGGGGGCGATGTTGGTTGGCAGTGCGGTGAGATGCATAAGACATTTACCACTTTGCAGCCCGGATTAGACGTGTGTTTTTTTTTTAAAAGGAGACGTTGAATAAACATTTATTTCTTCCGATAATGCGGAGGAATCTGAGGGGAGACCCGAAAGAAATATGTGAAATTATGAGAGCAATAGATAAGGTAGTCAGGCCGTTTTATCCCAACGTGAAAATGTAAATGAATAGAAGGTACAGGTTCCAGGTGAGAAGGGCAAAGTTTAAAGGCGATGAGCGGAGCAAGTTTATTGTTTTACACAGAGGGTAGTCCGTGCCTGGAACGCGCTACCGGGGGTGGCGGTGGAGGCAGATACGATAGTGGTGCTTAAAATTACCTTGGATAAGTACGTGGATATGCATTGAATGGAGAGATATGTGTTGGTTTTAACATCATGCTCATCCCAGCCATTGTGGGCCGAACGGCCGGCATTTGTGCTGCACTGTTCTATATTCTATAAGCAGGGAATAGAGGAATATGAATCAATGGATATTAGTTTGATTTGGAATCATGTTCAACACTGACATGTGGGTCGAAATGCCTGGTTCAATTCCTGGAAGGGCGGTAGGAATTCAGGACAAATAAATGTGTTTCCTGAACGGAGAGAAAGTTCTTACTCAGATGCTCGGAAAGCAAGAATGGTATCCTCGGAGGCAAGGATTTGTGCATAGACATAATATCAGGCTATGTTCTTACTTAGAAGGTAGAAGATTGCCTGTAGGAAGGAACTGCAGATGCTGGTTTACACCGAAGATAGACATAAACTGCTGGCGTAACTCAACGGGTGAGAAAAAAATAACTGGTGACATTTCAGGTCGGTACCCGTCTTCAGACTGAATAATGGAAATGTATGGTGAGGTGGGAAACCCGGAGGCGAGAAAAGGCCAGAACAAATCAGGGCCGGCAACGGATGACTGCAGTAAGGGTGGAGCCCACAATGGCACATTGTTGGCTGGGGAAGACGTGCGAACAAGAGGGATACGAGGATGTGAACAAGGAACACATAGATCGACCAGTTCCATCTTTCTGAAATGTGTCTGTGTTGATAGCTTGTTCTATGGTCATTGTCAGAACTATTATATTTGTGAATGTGTGGAATGTATTAGTGGTTAATTAGTATTGGAAAATTACACAGCATGTAAAATTGATTGCTCTAATTTCCAGCAATTCCCGCATTTCCGCCAACCCCTCCCCCACCGTATGCGTCCTCCCACTTCCACTGTTCGCATCCCTGCATCGCTTCGTTATCATTTCTTCCCCAGCCAACAATGGACCATTATGGGCTCCACCTTCCTTGGTCATCTCTTGCAGGCACTGCTTTGTTCTGGACTTTTCCTCCCTCTAGTTGCATTCAGTGTGAAGAATGGTCCCGACCCGAAATATCACCTATCTCTTTTTTCTCCAGATATGCTGCTCGACCCGCTGAGTTACTGCGGCGCTTTGAGTCCATTTTCGGTGTAAACCAGTATCTGGAGTTTCTAGACATGAAATCGACATAAGCGGGCTCTGAGGATCTGATCCCCCAATTTGCGATCGGGCTCTCACTATAACAGAGGTTAACTATTGTACATTTTCCAACAGTTAACATTGTAGCCATGGTGATCCTGTGGCGGGGGAGGTGCGGTCTATCCAGGTGTATCACTCTGTACCTGCTTGCCATGGCGATGGCGGATCTGATGGTTCTCGTAACCGCCGTCATTCTACAACGCATCGTGCCCATTTACTTTCCCGACAGTTACCTGTCACTCACCTGGGTCTGTCGAGTCAAGAATTCCCTCCTTTACATCTGCACCGACGCCTCCGTCTGGCTCACCGTCGCCTTCACCTTCGATCGCTTCGTAGCAATTTGTTGCCGCAACTTTAAACTCAAGTACTGTACCAAAAAAACGGCAGCGACCGTCGTCGCCACGGTTGTAGCTATGAGCTGTTTGAAGAACTTCGGCTGGTATTTCATTTACGAAGCGCTTTACATCGTGAACAACCTCCCTTGGTATTGTCGGATAATTCCAAACTTTTATACCTCGCCGTGGTGGCGAGCATACTCATATTTAGACCGCATCACCACACCCCTGCTGCCGTTCGCGGTTATATTGTTCCTGAATTTCTTTACTGTCAAACGCATCGTCGCCGCCAGCAGAGTCCGCAAATCATTGCGGGATGACGCGCCCCCCGGTAAAGGTCCTGACCCCGAGATGGAGAACCGCAGGAAGTCGATTATTTTACTATTCAGCATTTCCGGTAACTTCATCTTGCTCTGGCTGACGTACATGGTACATTATTTGTACTTTCGGATAACTAGAACGTATACGTACTCCGGATACAATGACCCGGTGTTTGTTCTTGAGGAAGCGGGAAATATGCTTCTGCTGCTTAGTTGCTGCACCAACACATTTATTTATACAGTGACCCAGAGTAAATTCAGAGATCAGCTGAAGATGATGTTAATGTGCCCGGCCCGGCTGCTTGCTAAGTGTGTTTAGTTGAGTTGGGTTAAGTTGGGTTAGATTGGGTTGAGTTGGGTTGGGTTGGGATGGGTTGGGTTGGGTTGGGTTGGGTTGGGTTGGGTTGGGTTGGGTTGGGTTGGGTTAGGTTACATTGCCTTGAGTTGAGTTGAGTTCGTATAGTTCAGAACAATTTAGTTTAGTTCAGTTCAATACAGAAAAGTTTAGTTTAGTTTTGGGGAGGAATGGCGCCCTTCCGCCCCGGCTCCTGGAGACCAAAGGACCTCCCGCTTCCTTCTGCCCCCAGCGCGTGCAGCGCTGTCCAGCCGCAACCCCCCCTCCCACCCCACCCCTCCCCACCACCACCACCGCTATCGCACACCTCCTGCACTGCCGCTACTAGGGTAAGAGGTTAAAGCACATATTCACAAGTAAAAGGAGCAGAATGGGCCATTCGGCCCACCGACTCTACCCCACTATTCTATATTGGCTGACCTATCTTTCCCTCTCAACCCCATGCTCCTACTTTCTCTTCCCTCGTTACAAAAAGTTAAACAAACCAACATTACATTTACAAGACATTTGGACAGAAGCGTCTGACCTTCGATTATTGACGCCTGTGCAAAGGCGACATGTTTCTCACATATCCAGTCTAGCAAGAGTCCTCATTGTTTTGTGATCCTCTAAAAGAACATACAATCATTTCCGAGTTTAAAGAGCACGTGCACTATCCTCGCAGATAGCAGAAGCCATCTCTTGTAGCACCCTGGTGCATCTCCGTGAAAGTTCTCATGATTGCGAAAACCACGATTCCACCTGATGTTTCAAATATGAGTCAGCGAGTCATAGTGATACAGCGTGGAAATAGGCCCTTCGGCCAATCTTGCCCTTAACGGACATCATTTTCCCGCTACACTCGTTCCAACTGCTCGCTTTTGGCCCGCATCTCTGCAAACCTGTCCTATCTATGTACATGCCAAACTCTATCTTACATAATCATAATCATAATCATACTTTATTAGCCAAGAATGTTTTACAACATACGAGGAATTTCATTTGGCAAACAGTAATACCAATAGAAAGCACCAAACCCACAAAATACATGTTACCATAAACACCCCCAACAGTGACTCCTCCTCATTCCTCACTGTGATTGAAGGCGATTAAAAGTTCAATCTCTTCCTTGCGGTCGGTGGCCTCGAGCCGTCCGTTGACGGGGCGATCTTGGCTCCCGTAGCCGGCGACGTTTGTGCCCTCCGGGTCGGTGCGATCAAGCTCCTACATCCGGGGAGGGGGGGTTGGGGGCTCAGCTCCGGGTCGGGGTTGGTCGAAACCTTTTGCGTCGTTTGGAGCGTCCCGACGTCGGTGTCTACCGGAAACTGCGAGCTCCTCGACGATGAAATCAGCAGGCCCAGGTTGGAGCGTCGATTCCAGGCCAGGATCGGCTCCGATGGTAAGTTCACGTCCCCACAGTTGGGCTCAAAATCAGTAACGTGCAAGGCGATTGTAAAGGGTTACTCCTGACCACCTCCCCTACCCCCCACATAAATCAAACAAGAGAACATTGACACATACTTTTGAAACACACTAAACATTTTTTTTTTAAAGAAGACGAAAAGACAGACAGACTGATGGCGAGGCTGGCGAGGCTGCCCCCTTGTGTTAAATGTTGTTACAGGTCAGGATACTCCCAGTCTCAGCTATCCCTGCTGTCTGGATGTTCCATATAACCACCGCCCTTTTTGTGATAAGGTTACCCATCAGAATCCTTTTAAATCTCCCCCCCCCCTCCTTTCGCAGAGAATGATAAATGAAGATCTAACAATTATTTCCCTTTCGACCAAGTGGAATGGTCTTATCTTTTCACAGTGTGGAAATTTTTCAATTGGGAGAAAACGTTACATTTATGTGTGAAGATTTAATACACTAATCAAACAGCCAGAATTTTGACAAATCAAATGCTTTCACCTAAATTTTATTTATCAAGAGATAACAGTCAAGGATGCGCTCTTTCTCCAATGTTATTTGCATCAGTGAAGGGTAGTGGGATACATCTCCGCTTGTTTTCACTTCTTCGTCAGTTCAGGGGCTTTCTTCATTATTTTTCGTATATTTCTTCCTTTCCATTCTTTCCTTTTTTCTTTTTTTCCGATTCACTTTATAGTTTATAAAATGTTAAAACTGAAGCTGTGGGGAAATTGTATAATTGTCAAGTCGATTATTTTCTCCTTGTACAATTGCTTCTAATGAAATTAATATTTAAAAAAAATTTACCCCCTCCCTATGCTGTCGTGGGAATTACGACATCTACGTATGAGAAGCTTGTCAGAGGTGCCTGTGGAGGTGCAGTCGTTTGTGGAAAGGGAGTAGAGGAGAGGAGAGAATAGGCAGCCTTGTGGTGTTCCTATGCTGAACGTTTGCGGGTCTGCGATCTGCTTCCCCAGCCTCACATGCTGCTTCTTGTCTGTCAGGAAGATGGTAATCCACCGTCAGAGAGGTTCAGGCACAGCCAACTCTGAAAGTTTGGAGTGTAGTAGCTCTGGCACAATGGTGTTGAATGCAGAGCTAAATTCAACAAACAGGATTCTCCTGATATTTCACCATGATCGGCGCCCTTGACGATTGTGATCCTGTCCCGGGGAAAGTGCTGTCACTCCAAATGCATCACTCGCTAACTGGTGGGAATGGCATCGTCCGACCTCATGGTCCTCATCATTGATGTCATAATAAGGTCCATTGTTGGAATGTATTTCCCGCTGTCGTTCTTCACCATTACCCCCGTTTGCTCCCTCAACTGGACCCTGGCCAACGCAGCCACAACAATCTCTATCTATCTCATAGAAACATAGAAACATAGAAAATAGGTGCAGGAGTAGGCCATTCGGCCCTTCGAGCCTGCACCGCCATTCAATATGATAATGGCTGATCATCCAACTCAGTAACCTGTACCTGCCTTCTCTCCATACCCCCTGATCCCTTTAGCCACAAGGGCCACATCTAACTCCCTCTTAAATATAGCCAATGAACTGGCCTCAACTATCTTCTGCCGGAGAGAATTCCAGAGATTCACCACTCTCTGTGTGAAAAAAGTTTTCCTCATCTCGGTCCTAAAAGATTTCCCCCTTATCCTTAAACTGTGACCCCTTGTTCTGGAATTCCCCAACATCGGGAACAATCTTCCTGCATCTAGCCTGTCCAACCCCTTAAGAATTTTGTAAGTTTCTATAAGATCCCCCCTCAATCTTCTAAATTCTAGCGAGTACAAACCGAGTCTATCCAGTCTTTCTTCATATGAAAGTCCGGACATCCCAGGAATCAGTCTGGTGAACCTTCTCTGTACACCCTCTATGGCAAGAATGTCTTTCCTCAGATTAGGAGACCACAACTGCACGCAATATTCCAGGTGTGGTCTCACCAAGACCCTGTACAACTGCAGTAGAACCTCCCTGCTCCTATACTCAAATCATTTTACTATGAATGCTAACATACCATTCGTCTTCTTCACTGCCTGCTGCACCTGCATGCCTACTTTTAATGACTGGTGTACCATGACACCCAGGTCTCGTTGCATCTCCCCTTTCCTAATCGGCCACCATTCAGATAATAATCTACTTTCCTGTTTTTGCCACCAAAGTGGATAACCTCACATTTATCCACATTTACTGCATCTGCCATGCATTTGCCCACTCACCCAGCCTATCCAAGTCACCTTGCAGCCTCCTAGCATCCTCCTCACAGCTAACACTGCCCCCAGCTTCGTGTCATCCGCAAACTTGGAGATGTTGCATTCAATTCCCTCATCCAGATCATTAATATATATTGTAAATAGCTGGGGTCCCAGCACTGAGCCTTGCCGTACCCCACTAGTCACTGCCTGTCATTGTGAAAAGGACCCGTTTACTCCTACTTTTTGCTTCCTGTCTGCCAGCCAGTTCTCTATCCACATCAATACCGAACCCCCAATACCGTGTGCTTTAAGTTTGTATACTAATCTCTTATGTGGGACCTTGTCGAAAGCTTTCTGAAAGTCCAGATATAACACATCCACTGGTTCTCCCTTATCCACTCTACTAGTTACATCCTCGAAAAATTCTATAAGATTCGTCAGACATGATTTACCCTTCATAAATCCATGCTGACTTTGTCCAATGATTTCACCACTTTCCAAATGTGCTGCTATCCCATCTTTAATAACTGATTCTAGGAGTTTCCCCACTACCGACGTTAGACTAACTGGTCTGTAATTCCCCGTTTTCTCTCTCCCTCCCGTTTTAAAAAGTGGTGTTACATTAGCTACCTTCCAATCCTCAGGACCTACTCCAGAATCTAAAGAGTTTTGAAAAATTATCACTAATGCATCCACTATTTCTGGAGCAACTTCCTTAAGTACTCCGGGATGCAGCCTATCTGGCCCTGGGGATTTATCGGCCTTTAATCCGTTCAATTTACCTAACACCACTTCCCGGCTAACCTGTATTTCATTCAGTTTCTCCATCTCATTTGACCCCCGGTCCCCTGCTATTTCCGGCAGATTATTTATGTCTTCCTGAGTGAAGACAGAACCAAAGTAGTTATTCAATTGGTCAGCCATGTCCTTGTTCCCCATCAATTCACCCGTTTCTGACTGCAAGGGTACCTGCACCAACACGTGTATTTATGTCCTAACCCAGAGAAAATTCCGTGAGAAACTGAAGAACGTACTTCAATACCCCGTGAATTTCATTGTGAAATTAATCATATAATTGAAACATTAATATTCCCAGTCTAATTATGAATATAGCCAAATACTGAACAGATGTGCACAATTTATACCGACGTTTTCAGGCGATATTCAGGTGTTCAAGTTAAATAAATCAGTAGTTGTCATATACAACTAAGCGTGCACATGAATACAATATAACCATATAACCATATAACAATTACAGCACGGAGCAGCCATCTCAATATTGGTCAAGTGTAGCAATACTAGATATTGTAAGTCACGTCATAACAGCGCGCTGTCACACAACCTTGTCCGTGATTCACACAGGAAACATGTTGTTCGTAGTGACGAAAAATGAAGTTTCCAATGACTTCCGATAGCTGTCTCCACGTCGCTGCGTGTCCGATGGATGGGTGGAATGGTGATGGGAACTGGGTTCTCGAAGGGAACTTAAAATATTCGTGTCCAAATGAGAATAATTAGTATCTATGTGGATGAGGATAATGAGCAATTCCATGCTGTATCTCTAAACGAAACTAGTGTGAATGGGTAATCGATGGTCGGCGTGGACTCGGTGAGCTGCAGGGCTTGTTTCCACGTTGTGTCTCTATACTAAAGTAAAACAAAACTTTTCACAAATTATTGGGACATGCAAAATTCAATTACAAGGTTAATTTTGATCATAGACATGCTCTTATGCGAGTTTTATTCACATGTAAACGCAGAA
The DNA here is from genome assembly GCF_010909765.2 of Amblyraja radiata. Taxonomy (NCBI): domain Eukaryota; kingdom Metazoa; phylum Chordata; class Chondrichthyes; order Rajiformes; family Rajidae; genus Amblyraja; species Amblyraja radiata. The sequence goes on along the minus strand of NC_046000.1, from coordinate 7,679,268 downwards.
GTGAAAGAATACAATATTACCAATAAACAGGTCAATTTCCTTTTCGGGCCAGGAATGAGTCACTGAGCTATATAGTCACAGAGGCATACATTTATATGACAAACACAAACAAACGGCCACCATTCAGATAACAGTCTACTTTCCTGTTTTTGCCACCAAATGCGCCTACATTATACTGCATCTGCCATGCATTTGCCCACTCACCTAGCCAATCCAAGTCAGCTTGCAGCCTCCCAGCATCCACCTCGCAGCTAACGCTGCCCCCCAGGTTCGTGTCATCTGCAAACGTGGAGATGTTGCATTCAATTCCCTCGTCCAAATCATTAATATATATTGTAAATAACTGAGGTCCCAGCATTGAACCTTGCGGTACCCCACTAGTCACTGCCTGCCATTGGTAAAAGGACCCGTTAAATCCTAGTCTTTGCTTCCTGTCTGCCTGCCAGTTGTCTATCCACATCAATACTGAACCCCCAATACCGTCTACTTTAAGTTTGTATACTAACCTCTTATGTGGGACCTTGTCGAAAGCCTTCTGAAAGTCCAGATATAACACATCCACTGGTTCTACCTCCACTCTACTAGTCACATCCTCGAAATATTCTATAAAATTCGTCAGACATGATTGATCTTTCATAAATCCATGCAGACTTTGCCTCATGATTTCACCACTTTCCAAATGTGCTGCCATCCCTTCTTTAATAACTGACTCTAGCAGTTGACTGTAAAATTACTTGCTTGTCACACAAAGTCTTTTACTATATAACTTTATTATAAGCACTACGCACACTATGCACTAGCTGTCCGTGGTCATCACTGGAGCTAGAGAGCGAGCTGGAGGTGGGGAAGCTACAATTATACAAGAGACAATGGGGAGTGGTTAGTAGTGGTGAGGTCACTATGTTAAAGGAGCATGCACTGATTTACATCCTTCCTCTTGGAAACAAAAGCATTGCACTTGCACAGAGCGACCACGGCTCATACGCTAGAATCAGAAACCGCGCAGGGAACAGTTAAAACATATCATTATACAGGCTACTCAAACACCCCGCAACGGACAGGCGGCTTGACCAACCGCCCAGAGCGGGTGCGCAACCCGCCTTCCCCCTCAACCGCAGGAGCTGCAGGGACGGGGGCAGGGACAGAGATGGGAGATCCGGGTGAAGAGTGCCCAGCGGAAGGAGGAGAACGGGGAGGCGAAACAGGTACACTCGCAGGCGAGGCAGGAGAAGGAGGCTGGCGTGAGCGGGGCACAGAGACCTGAGAGGGCAGTTTCCGGGGCATGCGAGGAGTGACAGGGGCAGGAGGAGTTTCGGGCAGGGGGGAAGGGACAGGCGGTGAAAACGGGTCTGCGGGAGGCGGAGCAGGCTCGTTGACAAGCAGCAGGTGCTGGCGGGACCGACGGTACACGGTGCCCTCGTAGTCAACCAGGTATGACCGGGGAGAGTCAGCATTGCCAACGACAACGGCCAGCCGGTGGTGACCGGAGGGGGACTGCATCCGGACAACCTGGCCCGGGAACAGACGGGGAAGGAGACGGGACGACTTGTCAAAGGAGCGCTTCTGGATGGCCTGCTTCTCGATGATGCGCTCCTTGACAGCGGCAGGGCTCCGGACCGTGGGATTTAGGGATTGCTGAGAGACCGAGAGAGGAGGGCGAGTGGTGCGGGACATGAGGCGCTGGGCAGGCGAACCGAGGGCGGGGTCCCGGGAAATGTTGCGTAGGTTGAGGAGGGCAAGGTAGAAGTCAGGAGAAAGCCGACAATGTTCCAGCAGCTCCTAGGTGCTGCGGACAGCGCGCTCCGCAAGGCCATTGCTTTGCGGGTACTCGGGGCTGCTGGTGATGTGGCGAATGTTCCAACGGGCGGCGAAGGCACGGAACTCTGCGCTTGAAAACTGGCTGCCGTTGTCGGATTGGAGAGTCACCGGGGACCCAAAGGTTGAAAAGTGGCGGCGAAGCTTCCCGATGACGGCAGCAGACGTGAGGGAAGGCAGCTGGTCCACCTCGAACCAGCTGGAGTAGGAGTCCACCAGGACCAGGAAGTGTTTGCCACGCCATTCGAATATGTCAGTGGCGACAGCCATCCACGGCAACTCGGGAGCCGGCTGCTTCATAAGAGGTTGGCACTGTTGATGAGGTAGGAGACTGTTGCAGGCAGCACAGGCGGAGACCCTGTCCCGGATGTCCTGAGCCATGCACGGCCAGTAAAACTGGCTTTGGGCCTGGGACAAAGTGGCCTCAACCCCGGGGTGGCCGTTATGGTCGGTTTGAAAGTAATGATCCCGCAGCGCGGCCGGCACCACGACCTTGTGACCCTTCACCACCGTTGTGCAGCACCAATTCATCCCGAACCAGGAAGTAGGGCACGGCACCAGCCGGCAGGGAAGAGCGTCGGTCAGGCCAGCCACGGCGGATGACGCCCGCAAGCTGTTGCAGGGCAGGATCAGCGGCAGTGTGTTTGACCAGGGACTGCATCTGCTGGGAAGGAACAATGTTAACGTTCAGTATCATCAGGTCAGACGATTCGTATGGATGGCGGGCAACGGAAGGGAGCGGCACACGGGACAATGTGTCGGCCACGAACATATCCTTGCCCTTGCGGTACACAATTTGGAACGTGAAACGCTGGAGCCGCAGCATCATCCGCTGCAAACGGGAAGAGGCAACATGGATGGGCTTGTTCAAGATAGAGACCAGCGGCTGGTGGTTAGTTTCAATGGTGAAAGTGTTGCCCAGAATGTAGTCCTTGAATTTGGAGCATGCGAACACCACGGCAAGGAGATCCTTCTCGATCTGAGCGTAGCGCTGCTCAGCAGGGGTCATGGTGCGAGAAGCATAGGAAACAGGCAGCTGCTGGTCGTCATGGAGCTGCAGGCAGGCGGCACCGAGGCCGAACTGAGATGCATCGCAAATGAGGACAATTGGCCTGTTTAGACCGAAGAACTTGAGAGTCGGGGTGCGTGGGAGCTTGGACTTCAGGGACACGAATGCCGACTGGTGATGCGGGAGCCAGACCCAGGCATTGTCCTTCTTGATCAGCTCCCTCAGGGGAGCACTCAGTTCGCTGGGGTCGGGTATGAACTTCCCAGGTAGTTGACCATGCCCAGAAAGCGCTGCAGGCCGGGCACGTCGGTGGGAGCGGGCATTTCGGTGACCGTTGCCGTCTTCTGGGGGTCTGGCTTTAGACCCCCGGCCGTGAAAACGTGGCCTACGTAAGTGACTTCCGGAACGCGGAACCGACACTTCTTCGGGTTGAGTTTGAGATTGATCTCACGAGCCCTGTCCAGGACTTGGCGGAGGTGCAGGTACACCAGGATGTCATCCACGATGATAGCGCACGGCAACCCGGCAAACAGCTGTTCCATGGTGCGCTGGAAAACCTCGCTTGCTGAGTTGATCCCAAAGGGCATGCGGAGAAAACGGAACCTGCCGAAGGGTGTGCTAAAGGTGGTCAGGAAGGAGGAACGTTCATCCAGAGGGATCTGCCAGAAGGAGCTCTTGGCATCTAGGACCGAGAAGACTGTGGCCGGACCGACCTGTGCAGCGACGTCCTCCACTGTCCGCATGGAGGAGGCAGGAGGCAGAGAAGGAAAAGCATTCAGACCCAACATGTAGGGGGGAAATAAGAAAACAATAATAAAGAGAGAATAAGAGGTGGTGGGGTTCTTAAATGGGTGAGCAGAGAAACAGAGGGGTGTAAAATGCGGGCGGAAGCAATAGGTAGCAAGGTGAAAAGTAAAAGTGGCAGGCAGACAAATCCAGGGCAAAAATCCAAAAGGTCCACTTTTCAACATAATTGTATAAGGGGTAAGAGCGTTGTAAAAACAAGCCTGAAGGCTTTGTGTCTCAATGCAAGGAGCATTCGTAATAAGGTGGATGAGTTGAACGTGCTGATAGCTATTAATGATTATGATATAGTCGGGATCACGGAGACATGGCTCCAGGGTGACCATCCAGGGATATTCAATATTCAGGAGGGATAGAGAGAAAGGAAAAGGTGGTGGAGTAGCGTTGCTGGTTAGAGAGGAGATTAACGCAGTGGAAAGGAAGGACATTAGCTTGGAGGATGTGGAATCGGTATGGGTAGAACTGCGAAACACTAAGGGGCAGAAAACGCTGGTGGGTATTGTGTACAGGCCACCTAGCAGTAGTAGTGAAGTTGGGGATGGCATCAAACAGGAAATTAGAAATGCGTGCAACAAAGGCAAAACAGTTATAATGGGTGACTTCAATCTACATATAGATTGGGTGAATCAAATTGGCAGGGGTGCTGAGGAAGAGGATTTCTTGGAATGTATGCGGGATAGTTATCTAAACCAACATGTAGAGGAACCAACGAGAGAGCAGGCTATTCTAGACTGGGTATTGAGTAATGAGGAAGGGTTAGTTAGCAGTCTTGTTGTGCGTGCCCCCTTGGGCAAGAATGACCATAATATGGTTGAGTTCTTCATTAGGATGGAGAGTGACATTGTTAATTCAGAAACAACGGTGCTGAACTTAAAGAAAGGTCACTTTGAGGGTATGAGACGTGAATTGGCCAAGATTGACTGGCAATTAGTTCTAAAAGGGTTGACGGTGGATATGCAATGGAAGGTATTTAAAGACTGCGTGGATGAACTACAAAAATTGTTCATCCCAGTTTGGCAAAAGAATAAATCAGGGAAGGTAGTGCATCCGTGGATAACAAGGGAAATCAGGGATGGTATCAAAGCAAAAGATGATGCGTACAAATTAGCCAGAAAAAGCAGCATACCAGAGGACTGGGAGAAATTCAGAGACAAGCAGAGGAGGACAAAGGGCTTAATTAGGAAAGGGAAAATAGATTATGAAAGAAAACTGGCAGGGAACATAAAAACTGACTGCAAAAGTTTTTATAGATATGTGAAGAGAAAGAGATTAGTTAAAACAAATGTAGGTCCCTTGCAGTCAGAAACAGGTGAGTTGATCATGGGGAACAAGGATATGGCGGACCAATTGAATAACTACTTTGGTTCCGTCTTCACTAAGGAAGACATAAATAATCTGCCGGAAATAGCAGGGGACCGCGGGTCAAAGGAGATAGAGGAACTGAGTGAAATCCAGGTTAGTCGGGAAGTGGTGTTGGGTAAATTGAATGGATTAAAGGCCGATAAATCACCAGGGCCAGATAGGCTGCATCCCAGAGTACTTAAGGAAGTAGCTCCAGAAATAGTGGATGCATTAGTGATAATTTTTCAAAACTCTTTAGATTCGGGAGTAGTTCCTGAGGATTGGAGGGTAGCAAACGTAACCCCACTTTTTAAGAAGGGAGGGAGAGAGAAAACGGGGAATTACAGACCAGTTAGTATAACATCGGTAGTGGGGAAACTGCTAGAGCCAGTTATTAAAGATGGGATAGCAGCACATTTGGAAAGTGGTGAAATCATTGGACAACGTCAGCATGGATTTACAAAAGGTAAATCATGTCTGACGAATCTTATAGAATTTTTCGAGGATGTAACTAGTAGCGTGGATAGGGGAGAACCAGTGGATGTGGTGTAACTGGACTTCCAGAAGGCTTTCGACAAGGTCCCACATAAGAGATTAGTATACAAACTTAAAGCACACGGTATTGGGGGTTCAGTATTGATGTGGATAGAGAACTGGCTGGCAAACAGGAAGCAAAGAGTAGGAGTAAACGGGTCCTTTTCACAATGGCAGGCAGTGACTAGTGGGGTACCGCAAGGTTCAGTGCTGGGACCCCAGCTATTTACAATTTATATTAATGATCTGGATGAGGGAATTGAAGGCAACATCTCCAAGTTTGCGGATGACACTAAGCTCGGGGGCAGTGTTAGCTGTGAGGAGACTGCAAGGTGACTTGGATAGGCTGGGTGAGTGGGCAAATGTTTGGCAGATGCAGTATAATGTGGATAAATGTGAGGTTATCCACTTTGGTGGCAAAAACAGGAAAGCAGACTATTATCTAAATGGTGGCCGATTAGGAAAGGGGAGATGCAGCGAGACCTGGGTGTCATGGTACACCAGTCATTGAAAGTAGGCATGCAGGTGCAGCAGGCAGTGAAGAAAGCGAATTATAGCTTTCATAGCAAAAGGATTTGAGTATAGGAGCAGGGAGGTTCCACTGCAGGGTCTTGGTGAGACCACACCTGAAGTATTGCGTACAGTTTTGGTCTCCAAATCTGAGGAAGGACATTATAGCCATAGAGGGAGTGCAGAGAAGGTTCACCAGACTGATTCCTGGGATGTCAGGACTTTCATATGAAGAAAGACTGGATAGACTTGGCTTATACTCGCTAGAATTTAGGAGATTGAGAGGGGATCTTATAGAAACGTACAAAATTCTTATGGGGTTGGACAGGCTAGATGCAGGAAGATTGTTCCCGATGTTGGGGAAGTCCAGGACAAGGGGTCACAGCTTAAGGATAAGAGGGAAAGCCTTTAGGACCGAGATGAGAAGAAACTTTTTCACACAGAGAGTGGTGAATCTCTGGAACTCTCTGCCACAGAGGGTAGTTGAGGCCAGTTCATTGGCTATATTTAAGAGGGAGTTAGATGTGGCCCTTGTGGATAAAGGGATCAGGGGGTATGGAGAGAAGGCAGGTACGGGATACTGAGTTGGATGTTCAGCCATGATCATATTGAATGGCGGTGCAGGCTCGAAGGGCCGAATGGCCTACTCCTGCACCTATTTTCTATGTATCTATGTATCTATGGGGTAGTGCGGGCGTTTGATGGCAAGGTTCAGGTCTTTCGGGTTGATGCAGATCCTGATCTCGCTCTTGTCCTTCTTGGCAGCGACGACCATGGTGGAGACCCACTGGGTGGGAGCACTCACCTCCTTGAGGATGCCCATGGCCACCATGTCACTTAGTGTGGACTCCACGCGGCCCTTCATGGCAAAAGAAACGCGGTGGGCCGGTCTAATCACCGGGTTGACCCCCGGGTCAACAACGATTTTATAAGCACAGGGCAATTTGCCCCAAACGTCATCAAAACGGTCGGGGTACTCGCTCGGGGGGTCCATGGGGGCCTGCACCAGGTGGATGGCGCGGTGGAAAGAGACCAATCCAATGTCCTGGCATGCACGGGCGCCCAGCAGGGTGACGTTTTCAGAATCCAGCAGGAGAAAAGTGAGGGGCCGAGAGGTCTCAAGAACTGTACAGATAAACGTGGCCTTCCCCACAGGGACCAGAACACCTCCCCCATAGGCATGAAGGCGGGAGTCATCGGGAGTAACCCTCTCCCCAGATCTTATCTGCTTGAAGAGTCTAACAGACATAACATTGGCAAAAGCACCAGTTCTATGTTTCTATGTTTCTATCGACCTTCGCAGGGAAGGAGTGGCCATTCGCAGTGACATGTACAGAGGGATCTGTTATCAATGCAGGTGCACCCAAAAGCGAAAGCACAGTTGAATCACCATGGGAGGAGCCCTGCCGCTGTCAAGGAGCGCATCATCGAGAAGCAGGCCATAAGAAGCAGGCTTATAATAAAGTTATCTAGTAAAAAAATAAATAAATTTTTTTTTTAATTAAAAAAAAGGGTTGCGCACCCGCTCTGGGCGGTTGGTCAAGCCGTCTGTCCGTTACGGGGTATTTGAGTAGCCTGTATCATGATATGTTTTAACTGTTCCCTGCGCGGTTTCTGATTCTAGCGTATGAGCCGTGGTCGCTTTGTGCAAGTGCAATGCTTTTGTTTCCAAGAGGAAGGATGTAGATCAGTGCATGCTCCTTTAACATAGTGACCTCACCACTACTTACTTGCTTGTCACACAAAGTCTTTTACTAGATAACTTTATTATAAGCACTACACACACTATGCACTAGCTGTCCGTGGTCATCACTGGAGCTAGAGAGCGAGCTGGAGGTGGGGAAGCTACAATTATACAAGAGACAATGGGGAGTGGTTAGTAGTGGTGAGGTCACTATGTTAAAGGAGCATGCACTGATCTACATTTACCCACTACCGATGTTAGACTAACTGGTCTGTAATTCCCCGCTTTCTCTCTCCCTCCCTTTTAAAAAAGTGGGGTTGCATTAGCTACCCTCCAATCCTCAGGAACTACTCCAGAATCTAAAGAGTTTTGAAAAATTATGACTAATGCATTCACTATTTCTGGGGCTACTTCCTTAAGTACTCTGGGATGCAGCCTGTCTGGCCCTGAGGATATATCAGCCTTTAATCCATTCAATTTACCTAACATCACTTCCCGGCTAACCTGGATTTCACTCAGTTCCTCCATCTCATTTGACCCCCGGTCCCCTGCTATTTCCGGCAGATTATTTATGTCTTCCTTAGTGAAAACAGAACCAAAGTCGTTATTCGATTGGTCTGCCATGTCTTTGTTCCCCATGATCAATTCACCTGTTTCTGACAGCAAGGGACCTGCATTTGTTTTAACTAATCTTTTTCTCTTCACATACCTATAACAAATTTTGCAGCCAGTTGTTATGTTCCCTGCAAGTTTTCTTTCAGAATCTATTTTCCCGAGACTTCCGGTTGGCGCCACGATGTGAGTGGAATCGCGCCATTACAGCTCCGCAAAAAACTGAATTTAAAACGGGGGTAAAAGGGTCAAACAAACGCACTTACCACAGGAGATCGATTGCGAACGGCTCCGGCAGCGTTTAAAAGGTGCGTGACGTCATCAGGCGCGCGATTTTAAGAAGAAATTATGACCCAGCGCTCCCCTCCCCCCACCACTGGAAAAAAATCTACGAGAAAGGAAACTGGCCTCAGCTCGGGTGCAGCTGCTGCTTCTCAAGAAGATGTCTCACAGAGGAAAGCTGAAATGGAGGAACTCAAGACTACCATTCTAGGTGAGATAAAGAAGCAGATGAAGGAGTATATGGAGGAGATAAAAAGTTTAAAAGCGGATATGCTGGTGTCTCACGAGAAAAATAAAGAAGATAAAGAAGACTTAATAAAACAAGTTATAACGACGGTAAAAAGTATGATGGATGAGTGGAAGGAAAAGGCTAATGCCGAGTTACAAACTCAAATTGAGGAGGTAAAGGATATAGCTGCTGGGATGGAAAGAAAGCTGGATGACAAGATAGATCCTACTATAATTTCGCTAGACCAACAAGGCGAAGCAATTAAAGAGCTAACTAAAATTGCTGAAGTGAATACTAAGGAGACCGAAAAACTCCGTGCCGAGAACAAACGCCTCTTAGAATTATTACGTAAAACAAACGAGAAATGTATTGATCTGGAGGGACGCCAACGCCGTAAAAATTTGCGTATAGTTGGTCTGAGCGAAGGTCGTGAGGGGAGTCAAGATCCTCGAAAATTTGTTGCAAAACTTTTAATGGATATTCTGAATTTGGATCATGAACCCCTGTTGAGCCGTGCACATAGGGCTCTAAGACGGGCCCCTGGGATAGGTTCATCGCCCAGACAAATGATTGTAAAAGTGGCCTTTGACCATGTCTTCGAAGAAATGATGAAGATAATAATAAAAAAGAGAAACCTGAAATACGAGGGAGACAACATCAGTATTTTTAGAGACTCCCCAGCAGAAGTGGCCAAGAAAAGATCACTATTTAAAGAAACAAAAGGTATCCTGAGGAATTTACAGAATACTAAGAATCTGAGATATGGCTTGATGTACCCAGCAATACTGAGAGTAACTTATGATGACAAGGAATATCGTTTCGTTAAGCATACTGAAGCATTGAAATTCGCCCGAGGCATACAGCAGAAGCCAGAAGATGAAGAGAGAGAAGATGCGGAGGAAGAACCCGAGGGAGAAGGAGAGGACTGAACTTTTATCATCGACCTGTGGTTATGAAATACTCACTTAGAAGGAAGTGGAATAATGGGCATTTAGTAGTAGTTCTGTATTAATTATTAGAAAATATTTAATTATTCCATGATAATAGTATTACATATTATAGTATTAAATACAATTGATATTAGTAATTAGCAAATAGTAATATGAATAATAGAAATAATTACTAAGTACTAAGTATATAAAGTTAGTACCCCACCCCAATATATATAGCATTTGAGATAGGAGCTGGTATAATTAACATCTTTTTTTTTAATTAAAAAAACGGAAGTCTTTAGATTAATGGCCACGTTAGTGTGGCTTTCACCTTCACATACTACACACTATACAAGTGTAGTTTCTTTTTTTTCTGAGCACCCTATTAACACCCTTTACTTTTTTTTTATTATTGATATTTCTTATTGTTTTTGTTTTTTATTGATCTTATATTATATATTATTTGAATGTAGATGTGAAGGATATTGTGTATTTAGTTTAAGAAGACATAGATGCGGATTAAGGTGGATAGAAATTCTCATTGGATTGATGTCCGGGTGCAACGGGGAGCTGGGGGAGTCAAGAAGGCTACTCCAAAAAAAGCCGCCCTAATAGTAAAATGCATGATATAAAGGTGAAGACTGGGGGTGATGGAGTAACCTTCTGCAGTTGGAATGTAAAAGGAATTAATGAACCAATTAAAAGGGGAAAGGTGTTAGCTCAGTTGAACAGATTGAAGACAGATGTCATTTTCCTTCAAGAGACTCATCTTAAAAAAGATGCTCAACATAGATTAACAGCTAAATGGATTTCTAAGGTGTATCATTCTACATTTATTCATAAATCTAGAGGAGTTGCAATAATTATTCGCAAAGGTATACCTTTCATACAAAGTTCTATTATAGAGGATAAAGAAGGCAGATATGTAATAATTACAGGGGAATTATATTCAAAAAAGGTAATTTTAATGAATATATATGCCCCTAATTTTGATAATCCATTATTTTTTAAGAAAATATTTAATAATATTCCTATATCCACTCAACACAATTTAATAATTGGAGGTGATTTAAATTGTACTTTAGATAACTATCTAGATAGATCATCTGCAAAAAGGAAAGCTGCCTCGAAATCAAGTAAATTCATAAATGCTTTTATCAATACATCTAATATTAAAGACATCTGGAGGTTAGATAATCCATCCGGACGAGAATATTCTTTTTTCTCGCCCGTACATGGAACCTATTCGAGGATAGATTATGTTTTAATAGATTCTAAATTACTTCCTTTTACGTATGATGCAAAATATCATAATATTATCATCTCGGATCATGCGCCATTAACATTTAAGATAAAATTAAAAGATATATCTAATAAAACTACTACCTGGAGATTTAACCCTCAGATATTAAAGGACAATGACTGTTGTAAATATGTGATGGATCAGATTAAATTATTTTTTGAAACTAATGATAATCCTGAAACTTCTCCATCACTATTTTGGGACACATTTAAGGCATTCATGCGTGGCGCAATAATATCCGCACAAGCACATCTCAATAAAGAAAATCGAAAAATAGAACAAAATTTAGAAAATGAGATAAAACGTCTAGATAATGAAAATATAAAACAGCCTTCCAAAGAGTTAAGTAATAAAATTGCATCAGTAAAATATAGATTAAATAAAATATATTCTAATCAAGTGATTAAACTTTTTCAACAAACTAAGCAAGTGTATTTTGAATTTGGAGATAAGCCACAAAAATTACTAGCACGACAGCTTAGAAAATTAGAAGATGAGAAGATGATACACGGAATTAGATCCGAGTATGGAAATATATTAATTACTCCAAAAGATATTAATGATAGATTTTTACAATATTATAAAAATCTTTATTCGTCAAAACTAACAGGACAAACAGATAGTATGGAAATATTTTTACAAGAATGTCAAATCAATAGCTTAGATCAGGAAGGTAGAGAATTGTTAAATGCTGAAATAACAGTAAAAGACATTATAGAATCAATTAGTTCGCTAAAGAACGGAAAAGCAGCGGGCCCAGATGGCCTGAGTGCAGAATTTTATAAAAAATTTCAAGATCTGATTTCCCCAAGATTACAAATAATGTATAGATATGCATATGACCAAGGAAAATTACCAGAATCTCTAAATGAATCCACAATTACACTCATCCCTAAAGTAGATAAGGATTTGGAAGATCCTGGATCATATAGAGCGATTGCCCTTTTAAATACAGACCAAAAAATATTAACTAAGGTCTTATCTAGGAGATTAAGTTTAGTGATCTCTAAATTAATACATTATGATCAAACAGGTTTTATCCCAAAACGTTACTCATCCCATAATCTCAGACGTTTGTTTAATATTATATATTCAAAAAGAATACGAGATACGGAACTAGCGGTTATATCACTAGATGCAGAAAAAGCGTTTGATCAGGTGGAATGGATGTATTTATTTAATATAATGGAAAAGTTTCAATTGGGGGATAGATTTTGTAAATGGGTAAGAATTTTATACTCGAATCCTATGGCAAGAATTTTGACTAACCAAATTTTATCAGCCAAATTCAAACTCTCTAGGGGATGCAGACAGGGATGTCCGTTATCACCCTTATTGTTCGCATTGGTGATAGAACCATTGGCGGAAAAAATTAGATCTGAACCTGAAATATATGGCTATAATACTGATACAACAATTAATAAAATGTCTTTATATGCAGATGATGTTTTGATTTATATTACAAAACCGGAAATTAGTATTCCCAACCTGCTAAACATTATAACTAAGTTTGGTGCATTTTCTGGGTATAGGATTAATTGGGATAAAAGCGAGATTATGCCAATAACAGGAATAAATCTAAATACATTACAACAATACCCATTAAAAGTAGTTACAGACAAACTTAAATATTTAGGGATTAACGTAACTAAAACTCATAACTCATTAATAAAATCCAACTATCCTCAACTATTAGATAAACTTAGAAAAAATATTTTATATTGGAAAACACTTCCTATATCCATGATTGGTAGAATAAGTGCCATAAAGATGGTATTTCTACCGCAGTTGTTATATTTGTTTCAGGCTATTCCTTTTTTTCTTCCGAAAACTTTTTTTTTTAAAATTGATAATATTGTCAATAGTTTTATTTGGGATTATAAAAATCACAGAATAAATAAAAAAACATCTATGCAAAGCTAAGATAAATGGAGGATTAGCACTTCCAAACTTTTTATATTATTTTTGGGCTGTTCAGATTAAGAATATGAATTTCTGGTGGGTAAATATGGATCATGAACCGACATGGTTAAATATAGAAAAGGAAGACTGTCTACCTTTCAATGTAGGTTCGATAATTTTTGCACCAACGGAAGTACAAAAAAAATATTATAAAGACAACCTAATAATATATAATAATAGACGTATTTGGAAACAAATAGTTAAGACTCTACATTTGGATAATCTCTCATTTAGATTACCAATTATGAATAATCCATCGTTTAAACCTGCTATATTAGATGGGGGGTTTAAACAATGGGATGATTTAGGAATTACAAGGATAGAACACCTTTATAGAAAAGGAAAATTTCTTTTATTCCAGGAGTTACAAGATATTTATGGATTGTCTCCACAACATTTGTTTAGGTATTTACAAATTAGAGATTATATTAAATCCAATACACAAGATTATAAAAATAAAGAAGCAGGATTGTTAGACGAACTGTTTAATTTATATCCAAATACAGAAAAATTAATAGCCTATATATATAACATCATTTTGGATAAGGAGAATCCAATAACGGAAATATATCGTCAAGCATGGGAAAATGAAATGGGATCGGCTATAACAAAAGAAAACTGGGAAGAAAGTCTACAACGAATACACCGGTGTTCATTAAACGCCAGACATATACTGATACAATTTAAAGTATTATATAGGTTACATTATTCGAAAACTAAATTAAATAGTATTTTTCCGAATCTCTCCGCTATTTGTGATAAGTGCAAGAAAGCAGAGGCAAATTTAATACATAGTTTCGTTACATGTCCTAAATTGAATTATTACTGGACAGAAATTTTTAAAGTTATTTCTGAAGTCATCAAAGTTAAATTGGACCCTAACCCAAAGCTAATAATATTTGGAATTCCGGATTTACATCTATCACTTACAGTAAATCAAAGAAATTTCTTTGATTACTGTTTGATAATTGGGAAAAAAATCATATTGAAATTTTGGAAGGGAACATTATCCCCCACAACCAAAATGTGGGCAACAGAGATGATGGAGACGTTACATCTGGAAAGAATTAGATTTGTCCTATTGGACAAGTATAATTCTTTTGAACAGATATGGTCTCCATATATACAGTATTTAGAGAAGTAGCTGTTCTTGGCAACACAGCTCGGCGTGCACCCTGCGGGATTTGGTGAGAATAATTCATTTTTATATTGGAATTAACATATATGTCTTTATTGATACTATCACTTGTAGTAGTGTTATTAATAATACATATTGTGGTTACTCAAATTTTTTTTTTTTTTTCGTTTCTCTTTTCTTTCTTATATATAATCAAATTATTATTTTGTTTTGATACTATCCCTGATTTCCCTTGTTATCCACGGATGCACTACCTTCCCTAATTTATTATTTTGCCAAACTGGGATGAACAATTGTTGTAGTGCATCCATGCAGTCTTTAAATGCCTTTCATTGCATATTCACCATCAACCCTTTAAGAATCAATTGCCAGTCTATCTTGGCCAATTCACGCCTCAAAGGTACCTTTCTTTAAGTTCAGGACCCTTGTTTCCGAATTAACAATGTCACTCCCCATCGTAATGAAGAACTCAACCATATTATGGTCACTCTTGCCCAAGGTGCCACGCACAACAAGACTGCTAACTAACCCTTCCTCATTACTCAATACCCAATCTAGAATAGCCTGCTCTCTCGTTGGTTCCTCTACATGTTGGTTTAGAAAACTATCCCGCATACATTCCAAGGAATCCTCTTCCTCAGCACCCTTGCCAATTTGATTCACCCGATCTATATGTAGATTTAAGTCACCCAATATAACTGTTTGCAAGTTGTATGCCAGTTGGCCAATTACGCGCTTTGTTTCAGGCTAGCTAGGCAGGGAGCACACAACATGGCTGAGTGGACTTCACTGATGCCTGTTTTACCGATATTCCGATGAAGGTTCTTTGTTGTTCTGTGCAATACATGTCGTGGAAACTTGCAGCAGGGTAATTGAGTTTAGTGGGAAAAGCATTAAGAAGTCTGAAGAATGTGCTGCTAAATGGATATAAATGGACGAAAGCCTTGAAAGCAAAGTCACTGCTGGCGTGCTGCAACACAAAGAAGACAGCCAGGAATCAACTCTAACGGAAAGGTAAGATCTAAAGTCTGAATTTATGAAAATCTATCTGTATGGACTTTAATTAATTTAATTGCACCCTTTTATAATGTGAAAAAATTAGATTTGGAGGCTGTACATTCACTCATTCATTCATTCATTCATTCACTCACTCATTCATGGCTTAAACTATGTGTATCCATAACATAGTAGTCTAATAAGTCTTTACCATCTAATCTCGGAGCTGCCTGCGATAACTTACAGGGAAAAAGTGCTCCGACCGCGGGGCCTAGGTACTATTAATATAGTGAAGCCGCGGTCTCAATTAAGAAGCGGCCGATTCGCGAACGCGGAGCCGCGGGGTGTGTTTCGATCATCTCCGCGAGGGGGTGGGAGAGGCTGTACATAGTGCCGTCCGCAGCAGCCAAATTCCAGACCACTGCCACGGAAGAAAAACAGAGGGATATTGATCGCACTTTATAGCCTTCCATTGGTGTGAGAAATGGCCAGAAATGGTAGATGTTTCTGTTGAAATGAGTTGGTGTATGTGAACTTGAACTAATTTTTCTATGGTATTCTATTGTTATTCTCATTAAAATTAAGAAGAGGTTGAAATGTTATGAATTGAAGTCCATACAGACTTAATGACATTGAAATTTAATTTCTGTAACCTCTGTCTGACCCTCCACATGAACTTGAACTAACTTATTTATGGCAGTAAATTACTGTGTAAGTCTCATTGACATTAAGAAGAGATTGACATTTTAAGAATTAAAGTCCTTGCAGACCAAAGTAATATGAGATGTTTTTTCTGCAGCTTCTGACCCTCCACTCTTCAGAGCCATTCCACACAAAAGTGTTTTGTGTGGACATGTACTGTGCCTTAATGAACACTAATTCGATAACTTGCAGACTTGCCATCCCATCTACATGGACATGCATGCATGTTTAATTTCCTCATTGATATATCGATATTGTCTTACATAATATAATACAGGCAAAGGTGTAAAATACGCCCTGACACATATTATCTTCTATTATCAGGAGGCAGCAATGTATCCCGGGTTATCATGCAGTGCTATCGTCACTTCAAAAGACTTTGAATCTGATGAAGAATATTCAGATGAAGATCAAATGTGATGTAAACAAAATAAATTGGGGAAATAAATGATTATATAAAGTTTTATTTTAATGTCGATCGTTTCACTGTCCATTGTGTCAAATTATTTAAACAATGAGTGAATTACTTATGATAATGACGTGCTGGTGAATCACTTCGACAGTCCACCGACCGATCCACACATACATATACACATCCACACACATCCGTACGCACACTTCCATGCATGCAAACACTCACATACATGCAGACATAAATCCGCACACACACACATCCACACATCCATTCACACGCAGACATATATGTACACATCCACACACACATCCACATAATAAAAAGACGAGGCAAACAATTGGGCTGCAGACACCCGAAAACCAAAATTCATTTTGTGAACACAAACTTTAAAAAAAAGGCGAGGCAAACAATTGGGCTGCAGACACCCGACAACCAAAATTCATTTTGTGAACACAAAATGGTTTTAAAAATAAAGGCGAGGCAAACAATTGCGCTGCAGCCACCCGACAACCAAATATTCATTTTGTGAACACAACCTTGTTAAAAAGGAGAGGCAAACAATTGTGCTGCAGCCACCCGACAACCAAAATGTATTTTGTGAACACAACAAAGGAGAGGCAAACAATGGCCGCGACCCCCACTCTGCACACTGGCAGTCAGTGGGGTTCAGTAAAGGGAGGAACCCACAAGAACTGCACTCACCTATTAATGAGGCTGGTTCAGGAGCAGGACCTTTGCGACAGTGTCGTTAAAAAAACACACTCACAATTATATTCATCATATTCTTTTTATATAATACTAGACTAAGTGGGACCCGTTGGGTGTCAGCATCACACGAGAGGGCTGGTCACAAACGCAATATTCCTCCTCTCCACCAATTCCAATACTGCTCGCCATTGGGGGGCTGCCTGTTGCGCTAGTATTGGTATTGCGGGCCGAAGGTACTGGTTTCCTGAGGGCTAGTATAGACACTGTGGACCGTATGGAAGCTTGGGCTGGCATCCAACTGTTGCAACGATTTTAAAAGCCAAGCCAAGGCAAACAATTGTGGTAATAACGGGAAAAGACTTATACTTAAATTATGCAGAAACGCTCATATACCAACTATAAATATGTGGATTTCAAATATGTTTGAAACATTACACTTGGAAGATATGAGACTCCTCCTTGCAGGCAAATCAGACCACATCCAAAAGACGTGGTCTGCATTTATCGACTTACTACAAGTATAAGGTGCAACAGTACTTTAAAAATAAATGGTCTCAGGATCTGGTAAGAGGGGATGAAAAATACGAAGTTGGTATATCCCCTTTTGCGCGATAGAGCTTTTGTTTCTTTTTCTTTCTTTTCTATGTCTATTTCTTAACTTTTTTCCCTAACTCTTTGTTTAATGGGTTTTTCTTCTTGATCACTCTTTCACACTAACACGACTCTCTGTCACTTAGTTTACTTTCTTTATTTCTATCTTTCTTTAAAGTTTAAAAAATGAAGGGGTACAATAAACGTAATAAGATATATGTGGCTTGTACTCCTATAATTTACTGTACTTTAATGAATAAAAAATAAAAAAAATAAAAAAGGCCAGGCAAACAATTGGGCTGCAGCCACCCAAAAACCAAAATAATTTATGAACACAAACCTGTTAAAAAAAGGCGAGGCAAACAATTGGGCTGCAGCAATCCGACAACCCAAATTAATTTTGTGAACACAAACTTGTTTAAAAAAAAGGCGAAGCAAATAATGGGGCTGCAGACACCCGACAATACAAATTCATTTTGTGAACACAAACTTTTAAAAACGGCGAGGCAAACAATTGGGCTGCAGACACCCGACAACCAAAATTCATTTTGTGAACACAAATTTGTTAAAAAAAAGGCGAGGCAAACAATTGGGCTGCAGCCAACCGACAACCAAAAATTCATTTTGTGAACACAGCCATGTTAAAAAGGGGAGGCAAACAATTGGGCTGCAGCCACCCGCCAACCAAAATGTATTTTGTGAACACAACCTTGTTAAAAAGGAGAGGCAAACAATTGGGCTGCAGACACCCCACAAACACACATCCATTCACACGCAGACATACATGTACACATCCACACACACATCCACACATACATGCACACATACATGCACACATACATCCATACGTACCTACACACTTACATCCACAGATACACGTTTGAAAGGTATATACAGAACCACACACAAACTAGAGATAATCAATGCAACACTTTTAGGGTTCATTTAGGTTAAAGGTAATATCCCTCATTTGCAAAGACACCATTTCTAACATTATGTCATTAACATAAATATAAGCACATAGTAGCTTAAAATGAATACTCATCGAGTAAACATCAGAGCATTCGATTCTTGGCCAGGTTGTGACATTTACATCAGAAATAAGACAGGTCTCTCACAGGTCTGTCACCCAGCCTGGCACTGCGCCAGTCCCACTATGGCCGTTCTCCCACTCTCCCCACTATAATAATAATAATAATAAATTTTATATTTAATGGGCGCCTTTCATACAAAATCTCAAGGACACCTTACATAGTAATCGAAATTAAAACATATAATCGGAGTAAAACAAGTAATTAAAGACATCACAATGACACAAATTAAAAACAGAATTCAATCCAAAAACAGAAAATCAAAAACACAGTGTGAAGAGAGAGCAGCGGCAACCAATTCGTGCCAGCGTCCACTCTCCCTTCACGGCAGCCATCTTGGACACAGACCTACAGGACTACAGTTAGACCAAATGGCAGTCAGCGGGGTCCAGAAAACTGAGGAACCATGAGGATCTGTCCTGAACCTTTAAATAGGCATGTTCTTGAGTCCTTAAAACCTGGGTCCTCTGCTACAGTCTCATTAAATTTCCTATTAAAGCGACTGGAAGATGCCTTGCAGGACTGTCCCCCAGCCTGGAACTGCCCCAGTCCCACTATGGCGCGACCCCCACTCTGCACACTGGCAGTCAGTGGGGTTCAGTAAACGGAGGAACCCACAATAACTGCCCTCACCCATTAATTAGGCTGGTTCAGGAGCAGGACCTCTGCGATAGGGTCGTTAAAAAAACACACTCACAATTATATTCATCAAATTAGTTTTATATAATACTAGACTAAGTGGGACCCGTTGGGTCCCAGCAGCACACAGGAGGGCTGGTCACCAACGCAATGTTACACCTCTCCACCAATTCCAATACTGCTCGCCAGTGGGGGTGGGGGGGGGGTCTGTTGCGCTAGTATGGGTGTTGCGGACCGAAGGTACTGGTTTCCAGAGGGCAAGTATTGACACTGTGGGCCGTGTGGATGCTTGGGCTGGCATCCAACTGTTGCAACGATTTGCCAAGCCAAGGCAAACAATTGGACAAATAACGGGAAAAAAGCATACTTAATATCTGGAATAACGCTCCTATACCAGCAATAAATATGTGGATTTCAAATATGTTTGAAACAATACACCTGGAAGATGAGACTTCTGCTTGCAGGCAAATCAGACAACTTCCAAAAGACGTGGCCTGCATTTATCGACTTACTACAAGTATCATGTGCAACAGTACTTTAAAAAGAAATGGTGTTAGGATCTGGTAAGAGGGGATGAAAAATACGAGTTGGTATATCCCTTTTTGCGCGATTTTCATAATAGAGCTTTTGTTTATTTTTCTTTCTTTCTTTTCTATGGTCTATTTCTTAAATTATTTCCCTAACTCTTTGTTTAATGGGTATTTCTTGTTGATCACTCTTTCACACTATCACGACTCTCTCTCACTTAGTTTGCTTTCTTTATTTCTATCTTTCCTTAACGTTTAAAAAATGAAGGGGTACAATAAATGTAATAAGATATATGTGGCTTGTACTACTGTAATTTACTGTACTTCTAATAAATACAAATATATTTTTTTAAAAGCCGAGGCAAACAATTGGGCTGCAGCCACTCAACAACCAAAATTCATTTTGTAAACACAAACTTGTTCAAAAAGCGAGGCAAACAATTGTGCTGCAGCCACCCGACAACCAAAATTCATTTTGTGAACGCAAACTTGTTAAAAATGCGAGGCAAACAATTGGGCTGCAGCCACCCGACAACCAAAATACATTTTGTAAACACAAACTTGTTCAAAAAGCGAGGCAAACAATTGGGCTGCAGCCACCCGACAACCAAAATTCATTTTGTTAACGCAAACTTGTTAAAAATGCGAGGCAAACAATTGGGCTGCAGCCACCCGAGAATCAAAATCATTGTCTGAACACAAAATTGTTTTTTTTTTAAAGGGCGATGCAAACAATTGGGCTGCAGCCACCCGACAACCAAAAATTCATTTTGTGAACACAACCTTGTTAAAAAGAAGAGGCAAACAATTGGGCTGCAGCCACCCGACAAACATACATCCATTGACACGCAGACATACATGTACACATCCACACACACATCCACACATACATGCACACATACATCCATCCACACGTACATACACACTTACATCCACACATCCACAGATACACGTTTGAAAGGTATACACAGCCACACACACAAACTAGAGCTAAACAATGCAACACTTTTAGGGTTCTTTTAGGTTAAAGGTAATAGCCCTCATTTGCAAAGGCACCATTTCTAACATTATGTCCTTAACATAAATATAAGCACATGGTAGCTTAAAATGAATACTCATCGAGTAAACATCAGAGCATTCGATTCTTGGCCAGGATGTGACATTTACATCAGAAATAAAACAGGTCTCTCACAGGTCTGTCACCCAGCCTGGCACTGCCCCAGTCCCACTATACCCGTTCCCCCACTCTCCCCACTGTGGCAGTCAGCGGGGTTCAGTAAACGGAGGAACCCACAAGAACTGCTCTCACCCATTAATTAGGCTGGTTCAGGAGCAGGACCTCTGCGACAGTGTTGTTAAAAAAACACACTCACAATTATATTCATCAAATTAGTTTTATATAACACTAGACTAAGTGGGACCCGTTGGGTCCCAGCAGCACACGGGAGGGCTGGTCACCAACGCAATATTACACCTCTCCATCAATTCAAATACTGCTCGCCAGTGGGGGGGCGGTCTGTTGCGCTAGTATGGGTGTTGCAGACCGAAGGTACTGGCATGTACTGACACTGTGGGCCGTATGGATGCTTGGGCTGGCATCCAACTGTTGCACGATTTTAAAAGCCAGGCCAAGGCAAACAATTGGGCAAATAACGGGAAAAAAGCTTAAACTTAATTTCTGGAAAAACGCTCCTATACCAACAGTAAATATGTGGATTTAAAATATGTTTGAAACATTACACCTGGAAGATATGAGACTCCTCCTTGGAGGCAAATCAGACAACTTCCAAAAGACGTGGTCTGCATTTATCGACGTATTACAAGTATCATGTGCAACAGTACTTTAAAAAGAAATGGTGTCAGGATCTGGTAAGAGGGGATGAAAAATACGAAGTTGGTATATCCCTTTTTGCGCGATTTTCATAATAGAGCTTTTGTTTCTTTTTCTTTCTTTCTTTTCTATGGTCTATTTCTTAACTTATTTTCCTAATTCTTTGTTTAATGGGTTTATCTTCTTGGTCACTCTT
This sequence comes from Amblyraja radiata, assembly GCF_010909765.2. Taxonomy (NCBI): domain Eukaryota; kingdom Metazoa; phylum Chordata; class Chondrichthyes; order Rajiformes; family Rajidae; genus Amblyraja; species Amblyraja radiata. The sequence continues at coordinate 7,657,417 of NC_046000.1, read as the reverse complement.
TCACACTAACACGACTCTCTCTCTCTCACTTAGTTTACCTTCTTTATTTCTATCTTTCCTTAAAGTTTATAAAATGAAGGGGTACAATAAATGTAATAAGACATATGTGGCTTGTACTACTGTAATCTACTGTACTTCTAATAAATAAAATATACTTGTTTTAAAAGCCGAGGCAAACTATTGGGCTGCAGCCACCCAACAACCAAAATTCATTTTGTGAACACAAACTTGTTTTTAAAAAAAAGGCAAGGCAAAAAATTGGGCTGGCGAGGCTGCAGACACCCGAAAACCAAAATTCATTTTGTCAACACAAACTTGTCAAAAAGGCGAGGCAAACAATTGGGCTGCTGCCACCCAACAACCAAAATTCATTTAGTGAACACAAACTTGTCGAAAAGGTGAGGCAAACAATTGGGCTGCAGACAGCCGACAACCAAAATTCATTTTGTGAACACAAACCTGTCGAAAAGGCGAGGCAAACAATTGGGCTACAGACACCCGACAACCAAAATTCATTTTGTGAACACAAACCTGACGATACGGCGAGGCAAACAATTGGGCTGCAGCCACCCAACAACCAAAATTCATTTAGTGAACACAAACTTGTCGAAAAGGTGAGGCAAACAATTGGGCTGCAGACAGCCGACAACCAAAATTCATTTTGTGAACACAAACCTGTCGAAAAGGCGAGGCAAACAATTGGGCTGCAGCCACCCACAACCAAAATTTATTTTGTGAACACAAACTTGTCCAAAAGGCGAGTCAAACAATTGGGCTGCAGAGAGCCGACAACCAAAATTCATATTGTGAACACAAACTTGTTAAAAAACAAAGGCGAGGCAAACAATTGGGCTGCAGACAGCCGACAACCAAAATTCATTTGGTGAACACAAACTTGTTAAAAAAAAAAGGCGAGGCAAACAATTCGGCTGCAGACACTCGCAAACCAAAATTCATTTTGTGAACACAAACCTGTCGAAAAGGCGAGGCAACCAATTGTCCTACAGACACCCGACAACCAAAATTCATTTTGTTAACTCAAACCTGTCTAAACGGCGAGGCAAACAATTGGGCTGCAGACACCCGACAAACAAAATTCAATTTGTCAAAACAAACTTGTCAAAAAGGCGAGGCAATCAATTGGGCTGCAGTCAGCCGATAACCAAAATTCATTTTGTGAACACAAACTTGTTTAAAAAAGGCGAGGCACACAATTGGGCTGCAGACACTCGACAACCAACATTAATTTTGTGAACACAAACTTGTTAAAAAAAATGCGAGCAAACAATTGGGCTGCGGACAGCCGACAACCAAAATTGATTTTGAGAACACAACCTTGTTAAAAAGGAGAGGCAAACAATTGGGCTGCAGCCACCCGACAACCAAAATTCATTTTGTGAACACAAACTTGTTTAAAAAAAAGGCGAGGCAAGCAATTGGGCTAATTGGGCTGCAGCCACCCGAGAAACAAAATTCATTTTGTGAACACAAACTTGTTAAAAAAAGAAGGCGAGGCAAACAATTGGGCTGCAGCCACCCGTCAACCAAAATTCATTTTGTGAACACAAACTTGTTAAAAAAAAAAGGCGAGGTAAACAATTGGGCTGCAGACACCCGACAACCATAATTCATTTTGTGAACACAAACTTTATAAAAAGGGCTGCAGCCACTTTACAGCCGCATCGAGGGGATTCACCGTGGAGTAGAGGTGCCTTCGGTGTTATTGTGGACACAAAGTTGTTAAAAAAAAAGACGAGGCAAACAATTGGGCTGCAGCCACCCGACAACCAAAATTCATTTTATGAACACAAACTTGTTTAAAAAAAGGCGAGGCAAACAATTGGGCTGCAGAATCCTGACAACCAAAATTCATTTTGTGAACACAAACTTGTTAAAAAAAAAGCGAGGCAAACAATTGGGCTGCAGCCACCCGAGGACCTAAATTCATTTTGTGAACACAAACTTGTCAAAAAAAAAAGGCGAGGCAAGCAATTGGGCTAATTGGGCAGCAGCCACCCGAAAACCAAAATAAACTTTGTGAACACAAACTGGTTAAAAAAAAAGGCGAGGTAAACAATTGGGTTGCAGACACCCGACAACCAAAATTCATTTTGTGAACACAAACTTGTTTAAAAAAAAAGGTGAGGCAAACAATTGGGCTAATTAGGCTGCAGTCACCCGAGAACCAAAATTCATTTTGTGAACAAAAACTTGTTAATAAAAAAAAAAGGCGAGGCAAACAATTGGGCTGCAGAAACCCGACAACCAAAATTAATTTTGTGAACACAAACCTGTTAACAAAAAGGCGAGGCAAAGCATTAGGCTGCAGACACCCGACAACAAAAATTCATTTTGTGAACAAAAACTTGTTAAAAAAAAAAAAGGCCAGGTAAACAATTGGGCTGCAGCCACCCGACAACCCAAATTCATTTTGTGAACACAAACTTGTTAAAAAAAAAGTCGATGTAAACAATTGGGCTGCAGACACCCGACAACCAAAATTCATTTAGTGAACACAAACTTGTTTAAAAAAAAGGCGTGGCAAACAATTGGTCTGCAGACACCCGACAACCAAAATTCATTTTGTGAACACAAACATGTTAAAAAATAAATGGCGAGGCAAACAATTGGGCTGCAGACACCCGACAACCAAAATTCATTTTGTGAACACAAACTTGTTTAAAAAAAAGGCGAGGCAAGCAATTGGGCTAATTGGGCTGCAGCCACCCGAGAAACAAAATTCATTTTGTGAACACAAACTTGTTAAAAAAAGAAGGCGAGGCAAACAATTGGGCTGCAGCCACCCGACAACCAAAATTCATTTTGTGAACACAAACTTGTTAAAAAAAAAACGCGAGGTAAACAATTGGGCTGCAGACACCCGACCACCAAAATTCATTTTGAGAACACAAACTTTATTTTTTAAAAAGGGCTGCAGCCACTTTACAGCCGCATCGATGGGACTCACCGTGGAGTAGAGGTGCCTTCGGTGTTATTGTGGACGCAAAGTTGTTAAAAAAAAAGACGAGGCAAACAATTGGGCTAATTGGGCTGCAGCCACCCGGGAACCAAAATTCATTTTGTGAACACAAACTTGTTTAAAAAAAAAAAAGGCGAGGCAAACAATTGGGCTGCAGAAACCCGACAACCAAAATTAATTTTGTGAACACAAACCTGTTAACAAAAAGGCGAGGCAAAGAATTGGGCTGCAGACACCCGACAACCAAAATTCATTTTGTGAACACAAACTGGTTTTTTTAAAAAAGGCGGGGTAAACAATTGGGCTGCAGACACCCGACAACCAAAATTCATTTTGTGAACACAAACTTGTTTAAAAAAAAATGTGAGGCAAGCAATTGGGCTAATTAGGCTGCAGTCACCCGAGAACCAAAATTCATTTTGTGAACACAAACTTATTAAAAAAAAATAAGGCGAGGCAAACAATTGGGCTGCAGTCACCCGACAACCAAAATTCATTTTGTGAACACAAACTTGTTTAAAAAAAAAGGCGAGGCAGACAATTGGGCTAATTTGGCTGCAGACACCCGACAACAAAAATTCATTTTGTGAACACAAACTTGTTAAAAAAAAAAAAGGCCAGGTAAACAATTGGGCTGCAGCCACCCGACAACCAAAATTCATTTTGTGAACACAAACTTGTTTAAAAAAAAGGCGAGGCAAGCAATTGGGCTAATTGGGCTGCAGACACCCGACAACCAAAATTCATTTAGTGAACACAAACTTGTTAAAAAAAAAGGCGAGGCAAACAATTGGTCTGCAGACACCCGACAACCAAAATTCATTTTGTGAACACAAACTTGTTAAAAAAAAAAAGGCCAGGTAAACAATTGGGCTGCAGACACCCGACAACCAAAATTCATTTTGTGAACACAAACTTGTTAAAAAAAAAAGGTGAGGCAAACAATTGGGCTAATTAGGCTGCAGCCACCCGAGAACCACAATTCATTTTGTGAGCACAAACGTGTTCAAAAAGGCGAGACAAACAATTGGGCTAATTGGGCTGCAGCCACCCGGGAACCAAAATTCATTTTGTTAACACAAACTTGTTAAAAAAAAAAGGTGAGGCAAACAATTGGGCTAATTAGGCTGCAGTCACCCGAGAACCAAAATTCATTTTGTGAACACAAACTTGTTTAAAAAAAAAAGGCGAGGCAAACGATTGGGCTAATTTGGCTGCAGACACCCGACAACAAAAATTCATTTTGTGAACACAAACTTGTTTAAAAAAAAAAAGGCCAGGTAAACAATTGGGCTGGAGACACCCGACAACCAAAATTCATTTTGTGAACACAAACTTGTTAAAAAAAAAAGGCGAGGTAAACAATTGGGCTGCAGACACCCGACAACCAAAATTCATTTTGTGAACACAAACTTGTTTAAAAAAAAAGGTGAGGCAAACAATTGGGCTAATTAGGCTGCAGTCACCCGAGAACCAAAATTCATTTTGTGAACACAAACTTGTTAAAAAAAAAAAGGCGAGGCAAACAATTGGGCTGCAGTCACCCGACAACCAAAATTCATTTTGTGAACACAAACTTGTTTAAAAAAAAAGGCGAGGCAAACAATTGGGCTAATTGGGATGCACCCACCCGAGAACCAAAATTCATTTAGTGAACACAAAATTGTTTTTAAAAAAAAAGGCGAGGCAAACAATTGGGCTAATTTGGCTGCAGACACCCGACAACAAAAATTCATTTTGTGAACACAAACTTGTTAAAAAAAAAAAAGGCCAGGTAAACAATTGGGCTGCAGACACCCGACAACCAAAATTCATTTTGTGAACACAAACTTGTTAAAAAAAAAAAAGGCGAGGCAAGCAATTGGGCTAATTGGGCTGCAGCCACCCGAGAACCACAATTCATTTTGTGAACACAAACTTTAAAAAAAAAGAAGGCGAGGCAAACAATTGGGCTGCAGCCACCCGACAACCAAAATTCATTTTGTGAACACAAACTTGTTAAAAAAAAAAGGCGAGGTAAACAATTGGGCTGCAGACACCCGACCACCAAAATTCATTTTGAGAACACAAAATTGTCAAAAAGGCGACGCAAACAATTGGGCTGCAGCCACCCGACAACCCAAATTCATTTTGTGATCACAAACTTGTTAAAAAAAAAAGGAGAGGCAAACAATTGGGCTGCAGAAAGCCGACAACCAAAATTCATTTTGTGAAAACAAACTTGTTAAAAAAAAAGTCGATGTAAACAATTGGGTTGCAGACACCCGACAACCAAAATTCATTTAGTGAAAACAAACTTGTTAAAAAAAAAGGCGAGGCAAACAATTGGTCTGCAGACACCAGACAACCAAAATTCATTTTGTGAACACAAACATGTTAAAAAATAAATGGCGAGGCAAACAATTGGGCTGCAGACACCCGACAACCAAAATTCATTTTGTGAACACAAACTTGTTTAAAAAAAAGGCGAGGCAGGAAATTGGGCTAATTGGGCTGCAGACACCCGACAACCAAAATTCATTTTGAGAACACAAACTTTATTTTAAAAAGGGCTGCAGCCACTTTACAGCCGCATCGAGGGGACTCACCGTGGAGTAGAGGTGCCTTCGGTGTTATTGTGGACACAAAGTTGTTAAAAAAAAAAGACGAGGCAAACAATTGGGCTGCAGCCACCCGACAACCAAAATTAATTTTATGAACACAAACTTGTTAAAAAAAAAATGAGAGGCAAACAATTGGGCTGCAGAAAGCCGACAGCCAAAATTAATTTTGTGAACACAAACCTGTTAACAAAAAGGCGAGGCAAACAATTGGGCTGTAGACACCCGACAACCAAAATTCATTTTGTGAACACAAACTTGTTAAAAAAAAAGTCGATGTAAACAATTGGGTTGCAGACACCCGACAACCAAAATTCATTTAGTGAAAACAAACTTGTTAAAAAAAAAGGCGAGGCAAACAATTGGTCTGCAGACACCAGACAACCAAAATTCATTTTGTGAACACAAACATGTTAAAAAATAAATGGCGAGGCAAACAATTGGGCTGCAGACACCCGACAACCAAAATTCATTTTGTGAACACAAACTTGTTTAAAAAAAAGGCGAGGCAGGCAATTGGGCTAATTGGGCTGCAGACACCCGACAACCAAAATTCATTTTGAGGACACAAACTTTATTTTAAAAAGGGCTGCAACCACTTTACAGCCGCATCGAGGGGACTCACCGTGGAGTAGAGGTGCCTTCGGTGTTATTGTGGACACAAAGTTGTTAAAAAAAAAAGACGAGGCAAACAATTGGGCTGCAGCCACCCGACAACCAAAATTAATTTTATGAACACAAACTTGTTTAAAAAAAGGCGAGGCAAACAATTGGGCTGCAGAATCCTGACAACCAAAATTCATTTTGTGAACACAAACTTGTTAAAAAAAAAAGCGAGGCGAACAATTGAGCTGCAGCCACCCGAGAACCTAAATTCATTTTGTGAACACAAACTTGTCAAAAAAAAAGGCGAGGCAAGCAATTGGGCTAATTGGGCAGCAGCCACCCGAGAACCAAAATTAACTTTGTGAACAGAAACTGGTTAAAAAAAAAAGGCGAGGCAAACAATTGGGCAAATTGGGCTGCAGCCACACGGGAACCAAAATTCATTTTGTGAACACAAACTTGTTTTTTAAAAAAAGGCGGGGTAAACAATTGGGCTGCAGACACCCGACAACCAAAATTCATTTTGTGAGCACAAACGTGTTCAAAAAAGCGAGGCAAACAATTGGGCTGCAGACACCCGACAACCAAAATTCATTTTGTGAACACAAACTTGTTAAAAAAAAAAGTCGATGTAAACAATTGGGCTGCAGACACCCGACAACCAAAATTCATTTAGTGAACACAAACTTGTTAAAAAAAAAGGCGAGGCAAACAATTGGTCTGCAGACACCCGACAACCAAAATTCATTTTGTGAACACAAACGTGTTCAAAAAGGCGAGGCAAACAATTGGGCTAATTGGGCTGCAGCCACCCGGGAACCAAAATTCATTTTGTGAACACAAACTTGTTAAAAAAAAAAAAAGGCGAGGCAAACAATTGGGCTGCAGAAACCCGACAACCAAGATTAATTTTGTGAACACAAACCTGTTAACAAAAAGGCGAGGCAAAGAATTGGGCTGCAGACACCCGACAACCAAAATTCATTTTGTGAACACAAACTGGTTAAAAAAAAAAAGGCGAGGTAAACAATTGGGCTGCAGACACCCGACAACCAAAATTAATTTTGTGAACACAAACTTGTTTAAAAAAAAAGGTGAGGCAAACAATTGGGCTAATTAGGCTGCAGTCACCCGAGAACCAAAATTCATTTTGTGAACACAAACCTGTTTTTAAAAAAAAAGGCGGGGTAAACAATTGGGCTGCAGACACCCGACAACCAAAATTCATTTTGTGAGCACAAACGTGTTCAAAAAGGCGAGGCTAACAATTGGGCTAATTGGGCTGCAGCCACCCGGGAACCAAAATTCATTTTGTGAACACAAACTTGTTAAAAAAAAAAGGTGAGGCAAACAATTGGGCTAATTAGGCTGCAGTCACCCGAGAACCAAAATTCATTTTGTGAACACAAACATGTTAAAAAAATGGCGAGGCAAACAATTGGGCTGCAGACACCCGACAACCAAAATTCATTTTGTGAACACAAACTGGTTAAAAAAAAAGGCGAGGTAAACAATTGGGCTGCAGACACCCGACAACAAAATTCATTTTGTGAGCACAAACGTGTTCAAAAAGGCGAGGCAAACAATTGGGCTAATTGGGCTGCAGCCACCCGGGAACCAAAATTCATTTTGTGAACACAAACTTGTTAAAAAAAAAAAAGGCGAGGCAAAAATTGGGCTGCAGAAACCCGACAACCAAAATTAATTTTGTGAACACAAACCTGTTAACAAAAAGGCGAGGCAAAGAATTGGGCTGCAGACACCCGACAACCAAAATTCATTTTGTGAACACAAACTGGTTAAAAGAAAAAAGGCGAGGTAAACAATTGGGCTGCAGACACCCGACAACCAAAATTCATTTTGTGAGCACAAACGTGTTCAAAAAAGCGAGGCAAACAATTGGGCTGCAGACACCCGACAACCAAAATTCATTTTGTGAACACAAACTTGTTAAAAAAAAAAGTCGATGTAAACAATTGGGCTGCAGACACCCGACATAGTGAACACAAACTTGTTAAAAAAAAAGGCGAGGCAAACAATTGGTCTGCAGACACCCGACAACCAAAATTCATTTTGTGAACACAAACATGTTAAAAAAATGGCGAGGCAAACAATTGGGCTGCAGACACCCGACAACCAAAATTCATTTTGTGAACACAAACTTGTTTAAAAAAAAAGGTGAGGCAAACAATTGGGCTAATTAGGCTGCAGTCACCCGAGAACCAAAATTCATTTTGTGAACACAAACCTGTTTTTTAAAAAAAGGCGGGGTAAACAATTGGGCTGCAGACACCCGACAACCAAAATTCATTTTGTGAGCACAAACGTGTTCAAAAAGGCGAGGCTAACAATTGGGCTAATTGGGCTGCAGCCACCCGGGAACCAAAATTCATTTTGTGAACACAAACCTGTTAAAAAAAAAAGGTGAGGCAAACAATTGGGCTAATTAGGCTGCAGTCACCCGAGAACCAAAATTCATTTTGTGAACACAAACTTGTTAAAAAAAAAAAGGCGAGGCAAACAATTGGGCTGCAGTCACCCGACAACCAAAATTCATTTTGTGAACACAAACTTGTTTAAAAAAAAAGGCGAGGCAAACAATTGGGCTAATTGGGATGCACCCACCCGAGAACCAAAATTAATTTAGTGAACACAAACTTGTTTTTAAAAAAAAGGCGAGACAAACAATTGGGCTAATTTGGCTGCAGACACCCGACAACAAAAATTCATTTTGTGAACACAAACTTGTTAAAAAAAAAAGGCCATGTAAACAATTGGGCTGGAGACACCCGACAACCAAAATTCATTTTGTGAACACAAACTTGTTAAAAAAAAAAAGGCGAGGCAAGCAATTGGGCTAATTGGGCTGCAGCCACCCGAGAACCACAATTCATTTTGTGAACACAAACTTTTTTTAAAAAGAAGGCGAGGCAAACAATTGGGCTGCATCCACCCGACAACCAAAATTCATTTTGTGAACACAAACTTGTTTAAAAAAAAAAGGCGAGCTAAACAATTGGGCTGCAGACACCCGACCACCAAAATTCATTTTGAGAACACAAAATTGTCAAAAAGGCGACGTAAACAATTGGGCTGCAGCCACCCGACAACCCAAATTCATTTTGTGATCACAAACTTGTTAAAAAAAAAAGGAGAGGCAAACAATTGGGCTAATTGGGCTGCAGCCACACGGGAACCAAAATTCATTTTGTGAACACAAACTTGTTTTTTAAAAAAAGGCGACGTAAACAATTGGGCTGCAGCCACCCGACAACCCAAATTCATTTTGTGATCACAAACTTGTTTAAAAAAAAAGGAGAGGCAAACAATTGGGCTAATTGGGCTGCAGCCACACGGGAACCAAAATTCATTTTGTGAACACAAACTTGTTTTTTTTAAAAAGGCGGGGTAAACAATTGGGCTGCAGACACCCGACAACCAAAATTCATTTTGTGAGCACAAACGTGTTCAAAAAAGCGAGGCAAACAATTGGGCTGCAGACACCCGACAACCAAAATTCATTTTGTGAACACAAACTTGTTAAAAAAAAAAGTCGATGTAAACAATTGGGCTGCAGACACCCGACAACCAAAATTCATTTAGTGAACACAAACTTGTTAAAAAAAAAAGGCGAGGCAAACAATTGGTCTGCAGACACCCGACAACCAAAATTCATTTTGTGAACACAAACATGTTAAAACAATGGCGAGGCAAACAATTGGGCTGCAGACACCCGACAACCAAAATTCATTTTGTGAACACAAACTTGTTTAAAAAAAAAGGTGAGGCAAACAATTGGGCTAATTAGGCTGCAGTCACCCGAGAACCAAAATTCATTTTGTGAACACAAACCTGTTTTTAAAAAAAAGGCGGGGTAAACAATTGGGCTGCAGACACCCGACAACCAAAATTCATTTTGTGAGCACAAACGTGTTCAAAAAGGCGAGGCTAACAATTGGGCTAATTGGGCTGCAGCCACCCGGGAACCAAAATTCATTTTGTGAACACAAACCTGTTAAAAAAAAAAGGTGAGGCAAACAATTGGGCTAATTAGGCTGCAGTCACCCGAGAACCAAAATTCATTTTGTGAACACAAACTTGTTAAAAAAAAAAAAGGCGAGGCAAACAATTGGGCTGCAGTCACCCGACAACCAAAATTCATTTTGTGAACACAAACTTGTTTAAAAAAAAAGGCGAGGCAAACAATTGGGCTAATTGGGATGCACCCACCCGAGAACCAAAATTAATTTAGTGAACACAAACTTGTTTTTAAAAAAAAGGCGAGGCAAGCAATTGGGCTAATTGGGCTGCAGCCACCCGAGAACCACAATTCATTTTGTGAACACAAACTTTTTTTAAAAAAGAAGGCGAGGCAAACAATTGGGCTGCATCCACCCGACAACCAAAATTCATTTTGTGAACACAAACTTGTTAAAAAAAAAAGGCGAGCTAAACAATTGGGCTGCAGACACCCGACCACCAAAATTCATTTTGAGAACACAAAATTGTCAAAAAGGCGACGTAAACAATTGGGCTGCAGCCACCCGACAACCCAAATTCATTTTGTGATCACAAACTTGTTAAAAAAAAAAGGAGAGGCAAACAATTGGGCTAATTGGGCTGCAGCCACACGGGAACCAAAATTCATTTTGTGAACACAAACTTGTTTTTTAAAAAAAGGCGGGGTAAACAATTGGGCTGCAGACACCCGACAACCAAAATTCATTTTGTGAGCACAAACGTGTTCAAAAAGGCGAGGCAAACAATTGGGCTGCAGACACCCGACAACCAAAATTCATTTTGTGAGCACAAACGTGTTCAAAAAAGCGAGGCAAACAATTGGGCTGCAGACACCCGACAACCAAAATTCATTTTGTGAACACAAACTTGTTAAAAAAAAAGTCGATGTAAACAATTGGGCTGCAGACACCCGACAACCAAAATTCATTTAGTGAACACAAACTTGTTAAAAAAAAGGCGAGGCAAACAATTGGTCTGCAGACACCCGACAACCAAAATTCATTTTGTGAACACAAACATGTTAAAAAAATGGCGAGGCAAACAATTGGGCTGCAGACACCCGACAACCAAAATTCATTTTGTGAACACAAACTGGTTAAAAAAAAAGGCGAGGTAAACAATTGGGCTGCAGACACCCGACAACAAAATTCATTTTGTGAGCACAAACGTGTTCAAAAAGGCGAGGCAAACAATTGGGCTAATTGGGCTGCAGCCACCCGGGAACCAAAATTCATTTTGTGAACACAAACTTGTTAAAAAAAAAAAAAGGCGAGGCAAACAATTGGGCTGCAGACACCCGACAACCAAAATTCATTTTGTGAACACAAACTGGTTAAAAAAAAAAAGGCGAGGTAAACAATTGGGCTGCAGACACCCGACAACCAAAATTAATTTTGTGAACACAAATTTGTTTAAAAAAAAAGGTGAGGCAAACAATTGGGCTAATTAGGCTGCAGTCACCCGAGAACCAAAATTCATTTTGTGAACACAAACCTGTTTTTAAAAAAAAGGCGGGGTAAACAATTGGGCTGCAGACACCCGACAACCAAAATTGATTTTGTGAGCACAAACGTGTTCAAAAAGGCGAGGCTAACAATTGGGCTAATTGGGCTGCAGCCACCCGGGAAACAAAATTCATTTTGTGAACACAAACTTGTTTAAAAAAAAAAGGCGAGGCACGCAATTGGGCTAATTGGGCTGCAGCCACCCGAGAACCACAATTCATTTTGTGAACACAAACTTTTTTTAAAAAAGAAGGCGAGGCAAACAATTGGGCTGCATCCACCCGACAACCAAAATTCATTTTGTGAACACAAACTTGTTAAAAAAAAAAAGGCGAGGTAAACAATTGGGCTGCAGACACCCGACCACCAAAATTCATTTTGAGAACACAAAATTGTCAAAAAGGCGACGTAAACAATTGGGCTGCAGCCACCCGACAACCCAAATTCATTTTGTGATCACAAACTTGTTAAAAAAAAAGGCGAGGCAAACAATTGGGCTAATTGGGCTGCAGCCACCCGGGAACCAAAATTCATTTTGTGAACACAAACTTGTTAAAAAAAAAAAAAGGCGAGGCAAACAATTGGGCTGCAGAAACCCGACAACCAAAATTAATTTTGTGAACACAAACCTGTTAACAAAAAGGCGAGGCAAAGAATTGGGCTGCAGACACCCGACAACCAAAATTCATTTTGTGAACACAAACTGGTTAAAAAAAAAAAGGCGAGGTAAACAATTGGGCTCCAGACACCCGACAACCAAAATTCATTTTGTGAACACAAACTTGTTTAAAAAAAAAGGTGAGGCAAACAATTGGGCTAATTAGGCTGCAGTCACCCGAGAACCAAAATCCATTTTGTGAACACAAACTTGTTTAAAAAAAAAAGGCGGGGTAAACAATTGGGCTGCAGACACCCGACAACCAAAATTCATTTTGTGAGCACAAACGTGTTCAAAAAGGCGAGGCAAACAATTGGGCTAATTGGGCTGCAGCCACCCGGGAACCAAAAAAAAAAAAAGGCGAGGCAAACAATTGGGCTAATTTGGCTGCAGACACCCGACAACAAAAATTCATTTTGTGAACACAAACTTGTTTAAAAAAAAAAAGGGCAGGTAAACAATTGGGCTGGAGACACCCGACAACCAAAATTCATTTTGTGAACACAAACTTGTTAAAAAAAAAAGGCGAGGCAAGCAATTGGGCTAATTGGGCTGCAGCCACCCGAGAACCACAATTCATTTTGTGAACACAAACTTTTTTTTTTTTTAAAGGCGAGGTAAACAATTGGGCTGCAGACACCCGACCACCAAAATTCATTTTGAGAACACAAAATTGTCAAAAAGGCGACGCAAACAATTGGGCTGCAGCCACCCGACAACCCAAATTCATTTTGTGATCACAAACTTGTTTAAAAAAAAAGGAGAGGCAAACAATTGGGCTGCAGAAAGCCGACAGCCAAAATTAATTTTGTGAACACAAACCTGTTAACAAAAAGGCGAGGCAAACAATTGGGCTGCAGACACCCGACAACCAAAATTCATTTTGTGAACACAAACTTGTTAAAAAAAAAGTCGATGTAAACAATTGGGCTGCAGACACCCGACAACCAAAATTCATTTAGTGAAAACAAACTTGTTAAAAAAAAAGGCGAGGCAAACAATTGGTCTGCAGACACCAGACAACCAAAATTCATTTTGTGAACACAAACATGTTAAAAAATAAATGGCGAGGCAAACAATTGGGCTGCAGACACCCGACAACCAAAATTCATTTTGTGAACACAAACTTGTTTAAAAAAAAGGCGAGGCAGGCAATTGGGCTAATTGGGCTGCAGACACCCGACAACCAAAATTCATTTTGAGAACACAAACTTTATTTTAAAAGGGCTGCAGCCACTTTACAGCCGCATCGAGGGGACTCACCGTGGAGTAGAGGTGCCTTCTGTGTTATTGTGGACACAAAGTTGTTAAAAAAAAAAGACGAGGCAAACAATTGGGCTGCAGCCACCCGACAACCAAAATTCATTTTATGAACACAAACTTGTTTAAAAAAAGGCGAGGCAAACAATTGGGCTGCAGAATCCTGACAACCAAAATCCATTTTGTGAACACAAACTTGTTAAAAAAAAAAGCGAGGCGAACAATTGGGCTGCAGCCACCCGAGAACCTAAATTCATTTTGTGAACACAAACTTGTCAAAAAAAAAGGCGAGGCAAACAATTGGGCAAATTGGGATGCAGCCACCCGAGAACCAAAATTAACTTTGTGAACACAAACTGGTTAAAAAAAAAGGCGAGGCAAACAATTGGGCAAATTGGGATGCAGCCACACGGGAACCAAAATTCATTTTGTGAACACAAACTTGTTTTTTTTAAAAAGACGGGGTAAACAATTGGGCTGCAGACACCCGACAACAAAATTCATTTTGTGAGCACAAACGTGTTCAAAAAGGCGAGGCAAACAATTGGGCTAATTGGGCTGCAGCCACCCGGGAACCAAAATTCATTTTGTGAACACAAACTTGTTTTAAAAAAAAAGGCGAGGCAAACAATTGGGCTAATTTGGCTGCAGACACCCGACAACAAAAATTTATTTTGTGAACACAAACTTGTTAAAAAAAAAAAGGCCATGTAAACAATTGGGCTGGAGACACCCGACAACCAAAATTCATTTTGTGAACACAAACTTGTTAAAAAAAAAAAGGCGAGGCAAGCAATTGGGCTAATTGGGCTGCAGCCACCCGAGAACCACAATTCATTTTGTGAACACAAACTTTTTTAAAAAAAGAAGGCGAGGCAAACAATTGGGCTGCATCCACCCGACAACCAAAATTCATTTTGTGAACACAAACTTGTTAAAAAAAAAAAGGCGAGCTAAACAATTGGGCTGCAGACACCCGACCACCAAAATTCATTTTGAGAACACAAAATTGTCAAAAAGGCGACGTAAACAATTGGGCTGCAGCCACCCGACAACCCAAATTCATTTTGTGATCACAAACTTGTTTAAAAAAAAAAGGAGAGGCAAACAATTGGGCTAATTGGGCTGCAGCCACACGGGAACCAAAATTCATTTTGTGAACACAAACTTGTTTTTTAAAAAAAGGCGGGGTAAACAATTGGGCTGCAGACACCCGACAACCAAAATTCATTTTGTGAGCACAAACGTGTTCAAAAAAGCGAGGCAAACAATTGGGCTGCAGACACCCGACAACCAAAATTCATTTTGTGAACACAAACTTGTTAAAAAAAAAAGTCGATGTAAACAATTGGGCTGCAGACACCCGACAACCAAAATTCATTTAGTGAACACAAACTTGTTAAAAAAAAAGGCGAGGCAAACAATTGGTCTGCAGACACCCGACAACCAAAATTCATTTTGTGAACACAAACATGTTAAAAAAATGGCGAGGCAAACAATTGGGCTGCAGACACCCGACAACCAAAATTCATTTTGTGAACACAAACTTTTTTAAAAACAAAGGTGAGGCAAACAATTGGGCTAATTAGGCTGCAGTCACCCGAGAACCAAAATTCATTTTGTGAACACAAACCTGTTTTTAAAAAAAAGGCGGGGTAAACAATTGGGCTGCAGACACCCGACAACCAAAATTCATTTTGTGAGCACAAACGTGTTCAAAAAGGCGAGGCTAACAATTGGGCTAATTGGGCTGCAGCCACCCGGGAACCAAAATTCATTTTGTGAACACAAACCTGTTAAAAAAAAAAGGTGAGGCAAACAATTGGGCTAATTAGGCTGCAGTCACCCGAGAACCAAAATTCATTTTGTGAACACAAACTTGTTAAAAAAAAAAAAGGCGAGGCAAACAATTGGGCTGCAGTCACCCGACAACCAAAATTCATTTTGTGAACACAAACTTGTTTAAAAAAAAAGGCGAGGCAAACAATTGGGCTAATTGGGATGCACCCACCCGAGAACCAAAATTAATTTAGTGAACACAAACTTGTTTTTAAAAAAAAGGCGAGGCAAACAATTGGGCTAATTTGGCTGCAGACACCCGACAACAAAAATTCATTTTGTGAACACAAACTTGTTAAAAAAAAAGGCCATGTAAACAATTGGGCTGGAGACACCCGACAACCAAAATTCATTTTGTGAACACAAACTTGTTAAAAAAAAAAAGGCGAGGCAAGCAATTGGGCTAATTGGGCTGCAGCCACCCGAGAACCACAATTCATTTTGTGAACACAAACTTTTTTTAAAAAAGAAGGCGAGGCAAACAATTGGGCTGCATCCACCCGACAACCAAAATTCATTTTGTGAACACAAACTTGTTAAAAAAAAAAAGGCGAGCTAAACAATTGGGCTGCAGACACCCGACCACCAAAATTCATTTTGAGAACACAAAATTGTCAAAAAGGCGACGTAAACAATTGGGCTGCAGCCACCCGACAACCCAAATTCATTTTGTGATCACAAACTTGTTAAAAAAAAAAGGAGAGGCAAACAATTGGGCTAATTGGGCTGCAGCCACACGGGAACCAAAATTCATTTTGTGAACACAAACTTGTTTTTTTTTAAAAAGGCGGGGTAAACAATTGGGCTGCAGACACCCGACAACCAAAATTCATTTTGTGAACACAAACTTGTTAAAAAAAAAGTCGATGTAAACAATTGGGCTGCAGACACCCGACAACCAAAATTCATTTAGTGAACACAAACTTGTTAAAAAAAAAGGCGAGGCAAACATTTGGGCTGCAGTCACCCGACAACCAAAATTCAATTTGTGAACACAAACTTGTTTAAAAAAAAAGGCGAGGCAAACAATTGGGCTAATTGGGATGCACCCACCCGAGAACCAAAATTAATTTAGTGAACACAAACTTGTTTTTAAAAAAAAGGCGAGGCAAACAATTGGGCTAATTTGGCTGCAGACACCCGACAACAAAAATTCATTTTGTGAACACAAACTTGTTAAAAAAAAAGGCCATGTAAACAATTGGGCTGGAGACACCCGACAACCAAAATTCATTTTGTGAACACAAACTTGTTAAAAAAAAAAAGGCGAGGCAAGCAATTGGGCTAATTGGGCTGCAGCCACCCGAGAACCACAATTCATTTTGTGAACACAAACTTTTTTTAAAAAAGAAGGCGAGGCAAACAATTGGGCTGCATCCACCCGACAACCAAAATTCATTTTTGAACACAAACTTGTTAAAAAAAAAAAGGCGAGCTAAACAATTGGGCTGCAGACACCCGACCACCAAAATTCATTTTGAGAACACAAAATTGTCAAAAAGGCGACGTAAACAATTGGGCTGCAGCCACCCGACAACCCAAATTCATTTTGTGATCACAAACTTGTTAAAAAAAAAAGGAGAGGCAAACAATTGGGCTAATTGGGCTGCAGCCACACGGGAACCAAAATTCATTTTGTGAACACAAACTTGTTTTTTTTAAAAAGGCGGGTAAACAATTGGGCTGCAGACACCCGACAACCAAAATTCATTTTGTGAACACAAACTTGTTAAAAAAAAAGTCGATGTAAACAATTGGGCTGCAGACACCCGACAACCAAAATTCATTTAGTGAACACAAACTTGTTAAAAAAAAAGGCGAGGCAAACATTTGGTCTGCAGACACCCGACAACCAAAATTCATTTTGTGAACACAAACATGTTAAAAAAATGGCGAGGCAAACAATTGGGCTGCAGACACCCGACAACCAAAATTCATTTTGTGAACACAAACTGGTTAAAAAAAAAGGCGAGGTAAACAATTGGGCTGCAGACACCCGACAACAAAATTCATTTTGTGAGCACAAACGTGTTCAAAAAGGCGAGGCAAGCAATTGGGCTAATTGGGCTGCAGCCACCCGGGAACCAAAATTCATTTTGTGAACACAAACTTGTTAAAAAAAAAAAAAGGCGAGGCAAACAATTGGGCTGCAGACACCCGACAACAAAAATTTATTTTGTGAACACAAACTTGTTAAAAAAAAAAAGGCCATGTAAACAATTGGGCTGGAGACACCCGACAACCAAAATTCATTTTGTGAACACAAACTTGTTAAAAAAAAAAAGGCGAGGCAAGCAATTGGGCTAATTGGGCTGCAGCCACCCGAGAACCACAATTCATTTTGTGAACACAAACTTTTTTAAAAAAAGAAGGCGAGGCAAACAATTGGGCTGCATCCACCCGACAACCAAAGTTCATTTTGTGAACACAAACTTGTTAAAAAAAAAAAGGCGAGCTAAACAATTGGGCTGCAGACACCCGACCACCAAAATTCATTTTGAGAACACAAAATTGTCAAAAAGGCGACGTAAACAATTGGGCTGCAGCCACCCGACAACCCAAATTCATTTTGTGATCACAAACTTGTTAAAAAAAAAAGGAGAGGCAAACAATTGGGCTAATTGGGCTGCAGCCACACGGGAACCAAAATTCATTTTGTGAACACAAACTTGTTTTTTTAAAAAAGGCGGGGTAAACAATTGGGCTGCAGACACCCGACAACCAAAATTCATTTTGTGAGCACAAACGTGTTCAAAAAAGCGAGGCAAACAATTGGGCTGCAGACACCCGACAACCAAAATTCATTTTGTGAACACAAACTTGTTAAAAAAAAAAGTCGATGTAAACAATTGGACTGCAGACACCCGACAACCAAAATTCATTTAGTGAACACAAACTTGTTAAAAAAAAATGCGAGGCAAACAATTGGTCTGCAGACACCCGACAACCAAAATTCATTTTGTGAACACAAACATGTTAAAAAAATGGCGAGGCAAACAATTGGGCTGCAGACACCCGACAACCAAAATTCATTTTGTGAACACAAACTTGTTTAAAAAAAAAGGTGAGGCAAACAATTGGGCTAATTAGGCTGCAGTCACCCGAGAACCAAAATTCATTTTGTGAACACAAACCTGTTTTTAAAAAAAAGGCGGGGTAAACAATTGGGCTGCAGACACCCGACAACCAAAATTCATTTTGTGAGCACAAACGTGTTCAAAAAGGCGAGGCTAACAATTGGGCTAATTGGGCTGCAGCCACCCGGGAACCAAAATTCATTTTGTGAACACAAACCTGTTAAAAAAAAAAGGTGAGGCAAACAATTGGGCTAATTAGGCTGCAGTCACCCGAGAACCAAAATTCATTTTGTGAACACAAACTTGTTAAAAAAAAAAAGGCGAGGCAAACAATTGGGCTGCAGTCACCCGACAACCAAAATTCATTTTGTGAACACAAACTTGTTTAAAAAAAAAGGCGAGGCAAACAATTGGGCTAATTGGGATGCACCCACCCGAGAACCAAAATTAATTTAGTGAACACAAACTTGTTTTAAAAAAAAAGGCGAGGCAAACAATTGGGCTAATTTGGCTGCAGACACCCGACAACAAAAATTCATTTTGTGAACACAAACTTGTTAAAAAAAAAAAGGCCATGTAAACAATTGGGCTGGAGACACCCGACAACCAAAATTCATTTTGTGAACACAAACTTGTTAAAAAAAAAAAGGCGAGGCAAGCAATTGGGCTAATTGGGCTGCAGCCACCCGAGAACCACAATTCATTTTGTGAACACAAACTTTTTTTTAAAAAGAAGGCGAGGCAAACAATTGGGCTGCATCCACCCGACAACCAAAATTCATTTTGTGAACACAAACTTGTTAAAAAAAAAAAGGCGAGCTAAACAATTGGGCTGCAGACACCCGACCACCAAAATTCATTTTGAGAACACAAAATTGTCAAAAAGGCGACGTAAACAATTGGGCTGCAGCCACCCGACAACCCAAATTCATTTTGTGATCACAAACTTGTTAAAAAAAAAAGGAGAGGCAAACAATTGGGCTAATTGGGCTGCAGCCACACGGGAACCAAAATTCATTTTGTGAACACAAACTTGTTTTTTTAAAAAAAGGCGGGGTAAACAATTGGGCTGCAGACACCCGACAACCAAAATTCATTTTGTGAGCACAAACGTGTTCAAAAAAGCGAAGGCAAACAATTGGGCTGCAGACACCCGACAACCAAAATTCATTTTGTGAACACAAACTTGTTAAAAAAAAAGTCGATGTAAACAATTGGGCTGCAGACACCCGACAACCAAAATTCATTTAGTGAACACAAACTTGTTAAAAAAAAGGCGAGGCAAACATTTGGTCTGCAGACACCCGACAACCAAAATTCATTTTGTGAACACAAACATGTTAAAAAAATGGCGAGGCAAACAATTGGGCTGCAGACACCCGACAACCAAAATTCATTTTGTGAACACAAACTGGTTAAAAAAAAAGGCGAGGTAAACAATTGGGCTGCAGACACCCGACAACAAAATTCATTTTGTGAGCACAAACGTGTTCAAAAAGGCGAGGCAAGCAATTGGGCTAATTGGGCTGCAGCCACCCGGGAACCAAAATTCATTTTGTGAACACAAACTTGTTAAAAAAAAAAAAAGGCGAGGCAAACAATTGGGCTGCAGAAACCCGACAACCAAAATTAATTTTGTGAACACAAACCTGTTAACAAAAAGGCGAGGCAAAGAATTGGGCTGCAGACACCCGACAACCAAAATTCATTTTGTGAACACAAACATGTTAAAAAAATGGCGAGGCAAACAATTGGGCTGCAGACACCCGACAACCAAAATTCATTTTGTGAACACAAACTTGTTTAAAAAAAAAGGTGAGGCAAACAATTGGGCTAATTAGGCTGCAGTCACCCGAGAACCAAAATTCATTTTGTGAACACAAACCTGTTTTTAAAAAAAAGGCGGGGTAAACAATTGGGCTGCAGACACCCGACAACCAAAATTCATTTTGTGAGCACAAACGTGTTCAAAAAGGCGAGGCTAACAATTGGGCTAATTGGGCTGCAGCCACCCGGGAACCAAAATTCATTTTGTGAACACAAACCTGTTAAAAAAAAAAAGTGAGGCAAACAATTGGGCTAATTAGGCTGCAGTCACCCGAGAACCAAAATTCATTTTGTGAACACAAACTTGTTAAAAAAAAAAAGGCGAGGCAAACAATTGGGCTGCAGTCACCCGACAACCAAAATTCATTTTGTGAACACAAACTTGTTTAAAAAAAAGGCGAGGCAAACAATTGGGCTAATTGGGATGCACCCACCCGAGAACCAAAATTAATTTAGTGAACACAAACTTGTTTTAAAAAAAAAGGCGAGGCAAACAATTGGGCTAATTTGGCTGCAGACACCCGACAACAAAAATTCATTTTGTGAACACAAACTTGTTAAAAAAAAAAAGGCCATGTAAACAATTGGGCTGGAGACACCCGACAACCAAAATTCATTTTGTGAACACAACTTGTTAAAAAAAAAAAGGCGAGGCAAGCAATTGGGCTAATTGGGCTGCAGCCACCCGAGAACCACAATTCATTTTGTGAACACAAACTTTTTTTAAAAAGAAGGCGAGGCAAACAATTGGGCTGCATCCACCCGACAACCAAAATTCATTTTGTGAACACAAACTTGTTAAAAAAAAAAGGCGAGCTAAACAATTGGGCTGCAGACACCCGACCACCAAAATTCATTTTGAGAACACAAAATTGTCAAAAAGGCGACGTAAACAATTGGGCTGCAGCCACCCGACAACCCAAATTCATTTTGTGATCACAAACTTGTTAAAAAAAAAAGGAGAGGCAAACAATTGGGCTAATTGGGCTGCAGCCACACGGGAACCAAAATTCATTTTGTGAACACAAACTTGTTTTTTAAAAAAAGGCGGGGTAAACAATTGGGCTGCAGACACCCGACAACCAAAATTCATTTTGTGAGCACAAACGTGTTCAAAAAAGCAAGGCAAACAATTGGGCTGCAGACACCCGACAACCAAAATTCATTTTGTGAACACAAACTTGTTAAAAAAAAAGTCGATGTAAACAATTGGGCTGCAGACACCCGACAACCAAAATTCATTTAGTGAACACAAACTTGTTAAAAAAAAAGGCGAGGCAAACATTTGGTCTGCAGACACCCGACAACCAAAATTCATTTTGTGAACACAAACATGTTAAAAAAATGGCGAGGCAAACAATTGGGCTGCAGACACCCGACAACCAAAATTCATTTTGTGAACACAAACTGGTTAAAAAAAAAAGGCGAGGTAAACAATTGGGCTGCAGACACCCGACAACAAAATTCATTTTGTGAGCACAAACGTGTTCAAAAAGGCGAGGCAAGCAATTGGGCTAATTGGGCTGCAGCCACCCGGGAACCAAAATTCATTTTGTGAACACAAACTTGTTAAAAAAAAAAAAAGGCGAGGCAAACAATTGGGCTGCAGAAACCCGACAACCAAAATTAATTTTGTGAACACAAACCTGTTAACAAAAAGGCGAGGCAAAGAATTGGGCTGCAGACACCCGACAACCAAAATTCATTTTGTGAACACAAACTGGTTAAAAAAAAAAAGGCGAGGTAAACAATTGGGCTGCAGACACCCGACAACCAAAATTAATTTTGTGAACACAAACTTGTTTAAAAAAAAAGGTGAGGCAAACAATTGGGCTAATTAGGCTGCAGTCACCCGAGAACCAAAATTCATTTTGTGAACACAAACCTGTTTTAAAAAAAAAGGCGGGGTAAACGATTGGGCTGCAGACACCCGACAACCAAAATTCATTTTGTGATCACAAACGTGTTCAAAAAGGCGAGGCTAACAATTGGGCTAATTGGGCTGCAGCCACCCGGGAACCAAAATTCATTTTGTGAACACAAACTTGTTTAAAAAAAAAAGGCGAGGCAAGCAATTGGGCTAATTGGGCTGCAGCCACCCGAGAACCACAATTCATTTTGTGAACACAAACTTTTTTTAAAAAAGAAGGCGAGGCAAACAATTGGGCTGCATCCACCCGACAACCAAAATTCATTTTGTGAACACAAACTTGTTAAAAAAAAAAAGGCGAGGTAAACAATTGGGCTGCAGACACCCGACCACCAAAATTCATTTTGAGAACACAAAATTGTCAAAAAGGCGACGTAAACAATTGGGCTGCAGCCACCCGACAACCCAAATTCATTTTGTGATCACAAACTTGTTAAAAAAAAAAGGCGAGGCAAACAATTGGGCTAATTGGGCTGCAGCCACCCGGGAACCAAAATTCATTTTGTGAACACAAACTTGTTAAAAAAAAAAAAAGGCGAGGCAAACAATTGGGCTGCAGAAACCCGACAACCAAAATTAATTTTGTGAACACAAACCTGTTAACAAAAAGGCGAGGCAAAGAATTGGGCTGCAGACACCCGACAACCAAAATTCATTTTGTGAACACAAACTGGTTAAAAAAAAAAGGCGAGGTAAACAATTGGGCTGCAGACACCCGACAACCAAAATTCATTTTGTGAACACAAACTTGTTTAAAAAAAAAGGTGACGCAAACAATTGGGCTAATTAGGCTGCAGTCACCCGAGAACCAAAATCCATTTTGTGAACACAAACTTGTTTAAAAAAAAAAGGCGGGGTAAACAATTGGGCTGCAGACACCCGACAACCAAAATTCATTTTGTGAGCACAAACGTGTTCAAAAAGGTGAGGCAAACAATTGGGCTAATTGGGCTGCAGCCACCCGGGAACCATAAAAAAAAAAAAGGCGAAGCAAACAATTGGGCTAATTTGGCTGCAGACACCCGACAACAAAAATTCATTTTGTGAACACAAACTTGTTTAAAAAAAAAAAGGGCAGGTAAACAATTGGGCTGGAGACACCCGACAACCAAAATTCATTTTGTGAACACAAACTTGTTTAAAAAAAAAAGGCGAGGCAAGCAATTGGGCTAATTGGGCTGCAGCCACCCGAGAACCACAATTCATTTTGTGAACACAAACTTTTTTTTTTTTTAAAGGCGAGGTAAACAATTGGGCTGCAGACACCCGACCACCAAAATTCATTTTGAGAACACAAAATTGTCAAAAAAGGCGACGCAAACAATTGGGCTGCAGCCACCCGACAACCCAAATTCATTTTGTGATCACAAACTTGTTAAAAAAAAAAGGAGAGGCAAACAATTGGGCTGCAGAAAGCCGACAGCCAAAATTAATTTTGTGAACACAAACCTGTTAACAAAAAGGCGAGGCAAACAATTGGGCTGCAGACACCCGACAACCAAAATTCATTTTGTGAACACAAACTTGTTAAAAAAAAAGTCGATGTAAACAATTGGGCTGCAGACACCCGACAACCAAAATTCATTTAGTGAAAACAAACTTGTTAAAAAAAAAGGCGAGGCGAACAATTGGTCTGCAGACACCAGACAACCAAAATTCATTTTGTGAACACAACCATGTTAAAAAATAAAAGGCGGGGTAAACAATTGGGCTGCAGACACCCGACAACCAAAATTCATTTTGTGAGCACAAACGTGTTCAAAAAGGCGAGGCTAACAATTGGGCTAATTGGGCTGCAGCCACCCGGGAACCAAAATTCATTTTGTGAACACAAACTTGTTAAAAAAAAAAGGTGAGGCAAACAATTGGGCTAATTAGGCTGCAGTCACCCGAGAACCAAAATTCATTTTGTGAACACAAACATGTTAAAAAAATGGCGAGGCAAACAATTGGGCTGCAGACACCCGACAACCAAAATTCATTTTGTGAACACAAACTGGTTAAAAAAAAAAGGCGAGGTAAACAATTGGGCTGCAGACACCCGACAACAAAATTCATTTTGTGAGCACAAACGTGTTCAAAAAGGCGAGGCAAACAATTGGGCTAATTGGGCTGCAGCCACCCGGGAACCAAAATTCATTTTGTGAACACAAACTTGTTAAAAAAAAAAAAAGGCGAGGCAAAAATTGGGCTGCAGAAACCCGACAACCAAAATTAATTTTGTGAACACAAACCTGTTAACAAAAAGGCGAGGCAAAGAATTGGGCTGCAGACACCCGACAACCAAAATTCATTTTGTGAACACAAACTGGTTAAAAAAAAAAGGCGAGGTAAACAATTGGGCTGCAGACACCCGACAACCAAAATTAATTTTGTGAACACAAACTTGTTTAAAAAAAAAGGTGAGGCAAACAATTGGGCTAATTAGGCTGCAGTCACCCGAGAACCAAAATTCATTTTGTGAACACAAACCTGTTTTTAAAAAAAAGGCGGGGTAAACAATTGGGCTGCAGACACCCGACAACCAAAATTCATTTTGTGAGCACAAACGTGTTCAAAAAGGCGAGTCTAACAATTGGGCTAATTGGGCTGCAGCCACCCGGGAACCAAAATTCATTTTGTGAACACAAACTTGTTTAAAAAAAAAAGGCGAGGCAAGCAATTGGGCTAATTGGGCTGCAGCCACCCGAGAACCACAATTCATTTTGTGAACACAAACTTTTTTTAAAAAAGAAGGCGAGGCAAACAATTGGGCTGCATCCACCCGACAACCAAAATTCATTTTGTGAACACAAACTTGTTAAAAAAAAAAGGCGAGGTAAACAATTGGGCTGCAGACACCCGACCACCAAAATTCATTTTGAGAACACAAAATTGTCAAAAAGGCGACGTAAACAATTGGGCTGCAGCCACCCGACAACCCAAATTCATTTTGTGATCACAAACTTGTTAAAAAAAAAAAGGCGAGGCAAACAATTGGGCTAATTGGGCTGCAGCCACCCGGGAACCAAAATTCATTTTGTGAACACAAACTTGTTAAAAAAAAAAAAAGACGAGGCAAACAATTGGGCTGCAGAAACCCGACAACCAAAATTAATTTTGTGAACACAAACCTGTTAACAAAAAGGCGAGGCAAAGAATTGGGCTGCAGACACCCGACAACCAAAATTCATTTTGTGAACACAAACTGGTTAAAAAAAAAAAGGTGAGGTAAACAATTGGGCTGCAGACACCCGACAACCAAAATTCATTTTGTGAACACAAACTTGTTTAAAAAAAAAGGTGAGGCAAACAATTGGGCTAATTAGGCTGCAGTCACCCGAGAACCAAAATCCATTTTGTGAACACAAACTTGTTTAAAAAAAAAAGGCGGGGTAAACAATTGGGCTGCAGACACCCGACAACCAAAATTCATTTTGTGAGCACAAACGTGTTCAAAAAGGCGAGGCAAACAATTGGGCTAATTGGGCTGCAGCCACCCGGGAACCAAAAAAAAAAAAAGGCGAGGCAAACAATTGGGCTAATTTGGCTGCAGACACCCGACAACAAAAATTCATTTTGTGAACACAAACTTGTTTAAAAAAAAAAAGGCAGGTAAACAATTGGGCTGGAGACACCCGACAACCAAAATTCATTTTGTGAACACAAACTTGTTAAAAAAAAAAGGCGAGGCAAGCAATTGGGCTAATTGGGCTGCAGCCACCCGAGAACCACAATTCATTTTGTGAACACAAACTTTTTTTTTTTTTTAAGGCGAGGTAAACAATTGGGCTGCAGACACCCGACCACCAAAATTCATTTTGAGAACACAAAATTGTCAAAAAGGCGACGCAAACAATTGGGCTGCAGCCACCCGACAACCCAAATTCATTTTGTGATCACAAACTTGTTAAAAAAAAAAGGAGAGGCAAACAATTGGGCTGCAGAAAGCCGACAGCCAAAATTAATTTTGTGAACACAAACCTGTTAACAAAAAGGCGAGGCAAACAATTGGGCTGCAGACACCCGACAACCAAAATTCATTTTGTGAACACAAACTTGTTAAAAAAAAAGTCGATGTAAACAATTGGGCTGCAGACACCCGACAACCAAAATTCATTTAGTGAAAACAAACTTGTTAAAAAAAAAGGCGAGGCAAACAATTGGTCTGCAGACACCAGACAACCAAAATTCATTTTGTGAACACAACCATGTTAAAAAATAAAAGGCGGGGTAAACAATTGGGCTGCAGACACCCGACAACCAAAATTCATTTTGTGAGCACAAACGTGTTCAAAAAGGCGAGGCTAACAATTGGGCTAATTGGGCTGCAGCCACCCGGGAAGCAAAATTCATTTTGTGAACACAAACTTGTTAAAAAAAAAAGGTGAGGCAAACAATTGGGCTAATTAGGCTGCAGTCACCCGAGAACCAAAATTCATTTTGTGAACACAAACATGTTAAAAAAAATGGCGAGGCAAACAATTGGGCTGCAGACACCCGACAACCAAAATTCATTTTGTGAACACAAACTGGTTAAAAAAAAAGGCGAGGTAAACAATTGGGCTGCAGACACCCGACAACAAAATTCATTTTGTGAGCACAAACGTGTTCAAAAAGGCGAGGCAAACAATTGGGCTAATAGGGCTGCAGCCACCCGGGAACCAAAATTCATTTTGTGAACACAAACTTGTTAAAAAAAAAAAAGGTGAGGCAAAAATTGGGCTGCAGAAACCCGACAACCAAAATTAATTTTGTGAACACAAACCTGTTAACAAAAAGGCGAGGCAAAGAATTGGGCTGCAGACACCCGACAACCAAAATTCATTTTGTGAACACAAACTGGTTAAAAAAAAAAAAGGCGAGGTAAACAATTGGGCTGCAGACACCCGACAACCAAAATTAATTTTGTGAACACAAACTTGTTTAAAAAAAAAGGTGAGGCAAACAATTGGGCTAATTAGGCTGCAGTCACCCGAGAACCAAAATTCATTTTGTGAACACAAACCTGTTTTTAAAAAAAAGGCGGGGTAAACAATTGGGCTGCAGACACCCGACAACCAAAATTCATTTTGTGAGCACAAACGTGTTCAAAAAGGCGAGGTAACAATTGGGCTAATTGGGCTGCAGCCACCCGGGAACCAAAATTCATTTTGTGAACACAAACTTGTTAAAAAAAAAAGGTGAGGCAAACAATTGGGCTAATTAGGCTGCAGTCACCCGAGAACCAAAATTCATTTTGTGAACACAAACTTGTTAAAAAAAAAAAGGCGAGGCAAACAATTGGGCTGCAGTCACCCGACAACCAAAATTCATTTTGTGAACACAAACTTGTTTAAAAAAAAAGGCGAGGCAAACAATTGGGCTAATTGGGATGCACCCACCCGAGAACCAAAATTAATTTAGTGAACACAAACTTGTTTTAAAAAAAAAGGCGAGGCAAACAATTGGGCTAATTTGGCTGCAGACACCCGACAACAAAAATTAATTTTGTGAACACAAACTTGTTAAAAAAAAAAAGGCCATGTAAACAATTGGGCTGGAGACACCCGGCAACCAAAATTCATTTTGTGAACACAAACTTGTTAAAAAAAAAAAGGCGAGGCAAGCAATTGGGCTAATTGGGCTGCAGCCACCCGAGAACCACAATTCATTTTGTGAACACAAACTTTTTAAAAAAAAGAAGGCGAGGCAAACAATTGGGCTGCATCCACCCGACAACCAAAATTCATTTTGTGAACACAAACTTATTAAAAAAAAAAAGGCGAGCTAAACAATTGGGCTGCAGACACCCGACCACCAAAATTCATTTTGAGAACACAAAATTGTCAAAAAGGCGACGTAAACAATTGGGCTGCAGCCACCCGACAACCCAAATTCATTTTGTGATCACAAACTTGTTAAAAAAAAAAGGAGAGGCAAACAATTGGGCTAATTGGGCTGCAGCCACACGGGAACCAAAATTCATTTTGTGAACACAAACTTGTTTTTTAAAAAAAGGCGGGGTAAACAATTGGGCTGCAGACACCCGACAACCAAAATTCATTTTGTGAGCACAAACGTGTTCAAAAAAGCGAGGCAAACAATTGGGCTGCAGACACCCGACAACCAAAATTCATTTTGTGAACACAAACTTGTTAAAAAAAAAAGTCGATGTAAACAATTGGGCTGCAGACACCCGACAACCAAAATTCATTTTGTGAACACAAACATGTTAAAAAAATGGCGAGGCAAACAATTGGGCTGCAGACACCCGACAACCAAAATTCATTTTGTGAACACAAACTTGTTTAAAAAAAAAGGTGAGGCAAACAATTGGGCTAATTAGGCTGCAGTCACCCGAGAACCAAAATTCATTTTGTGAACACAACCCTGTTTTTAAAAAAAAGGCGGGGTAAACAATTGGGCTGCAGACACCCGACAACCAAAATTCATTTTGTGAGCACAAACGTGTTCAAAAAGGCGAGGCTAACAATTGGGCTAATTGGGCTGCAGCCACCCGGGAACCAAAATTCATTTTGTGAACAAAAACCTGTTAAAAAAAAAAGGTGAGGCAAACAATTGGGCTAATTAGGCTGCAGTCACCCGAGAACCAAAATTCATTTTCTGAACACAAACTTGTTAAAAAAAAAAAGGCGAGGCAAACAATTGGGCTGCAGTCACCCGACAACCAAAATTCATTTTGTGAACACAAACTTGTTTAAAAAAAAAGGCGAGGCAAACAATTGGGCTAATTGGGATGCACCCACCCGAGAACCAAAATTAATTTAGTGAACACAAACTTGTTTTAAAAAAAAAGGCGAGGCAAACAATTGGGCTAATTTGGCTGCAGACACCCGACAACAAAAATTCATTTTGTGAACACAAACTTGTTAAAAAAAAAAAGGCCATGTAAACAATTGGGCTGGAGACACCCGACAACCAAAATTCATTTTGTGAACACAAACTTGTTAAAAAAAAAAAGGCGAGGCAAGCAATTGGGCTAATTGGGCTGCAGCCACCCGCGAACCACAATTCATTTTGTGAACACAAACTTTTTTTAAAAAAGAAGGCGAGGCAAACAATTGGGCTGCATCCACCCGACAACCAAAATTCATTTTGTGAACCCAAACTTGTTAAAAAAAAAAAGGCGAGCTAAACAATTGGGCTGCAGACACCCGACCACCAAAATTCATTTTGAGAACACAAAATTGTCAAAAAGGCGACGTAAACAATTGGGCTGCAGCCACCCGACAACCCAAATTCATTTTGTGATCACAAACTTGTTAAAAAAAAAAGGAGAGGCAAACAATTGGGCTAATTGGGCTGCAGCCACACGGGAACCAAACTTCATTTTGTGAACACAAACTTGTTTTTTAAAAAAAGGCGGGGTAAACAATTGGGCTGCAGACACCCGACAACCAAAATTCATTTTGTGAGCACAAACGTGTTCAAAAAAGCGAGGCAAACAATTGGGCTGCAGACACCCGACAACCAAAATTCATTTTGTGAACACAAACTTGTTAAAAAAAAAAGTCGATGTAAACAATTGGGCTGCAGACACCCGACAACCAAATTCATTTAGTGAACACAAACTTGTTAAAAAAAAGGCGAGGCAAACATTTGGTCTGCAGACACCCGACAACCAAAATTCATTTTGTGAACACAAACATGTTAAAAAAATGGCGAGGCAAACAGTTGGGCTGCAGACACCCGACAACCAAAATTCATTTTGTGAACACAAACTGGTTAAAAAAAAAGGCGAGGTAAACAATTGGGCTGCAGACACCCGACAACAAAATTCATTTTGTGAGCACAAACGTGTTCAAAAAGGCGAGGCAAACAATTGGGCTAATTGGGCTGCAGCCACCCGGGAACCAAAATTCATTTTGTGAACACAAACTTGTTAAAAAAAAAAAAAGGCGAGGCAAACAATTGGGCTGCAGAAACCCGACAACCAAAATTAATTTTGTGAACACAAACCTGTTAACAAAAAGGCGAGGCAAAGAATTGGGCTGCAGACACCCGACAACCAAAATTCATTTTGTGAACACAAACTGGTTAAAAAAAAAAAGGCGAGGTAAACGATTGGGCTGCAGACACCCGACAACCAAAATTAATTTTGTGAACACAAACTTGTTTAAAAAAAAAGGTGAGGCAAACAATTGGGCTAATTAGGCTACAGTCACCCGAGAACCAAAATTCATTTTGTGAACACAAACCTGTTTTTTAAAAAAAGGCGGGGTAAACAATTGGGCTGCAGACACCCGACAACCAAAATTCATTTTGTGAGCACAAACGTGTTCAAAAAGGCGAGGCTAACAATTGGGCTAATTGGGCTGCAGCCACCCGGGAACCAAAATTCATTTTGTGAACACAAACTTGTTTTTAAAAAAAAGGCGAGGCAAGCAATTGGGCTAATTGGGCTGCAGCCACCCGAGAACCACAATTCATTTTGTGAACACAAACTTTTTTTTAAAAAGAAGGCGAGGCAAACAATTGGGCTGCATCCACCCGACAACCAAAATTCATTTTGTGAACACAAACTTGTTAAAAAAAAAAAGGCGAGGTAAACAATTGGGCTGCAGACACCCGAGCACCAAAATTCATTTTGAGAACACAAAATTGTCAAAAAGGCGACGTAAACAATTGGGCTGCAGCCACCCGACAACCCAAATTCATTTTGTGATCACAAACTTGTTAAAAAAAAAAGGCGAGGCAAACAATTGGGCTAATTGGGCTGCAGCCACCCGGGAACCAACATTCATTTTGTGAACACAAACTTGTTAAAAAAAAAAAAAGGCGAGGCAAACAATTCGGCTGCAGAAACCCGACAACCAAAATTAATTTTGTGAACACAAACCTGTTAACAAAAAGGCGAGGCAAAGAATTGGGCTGCAGACACCCGACAACCAAAATTCATTTTGTGAACACAAACTGGTTAAAAAAAAAAAGGCGAGGTAAACAATTGGGCTGCAGACACCCGACAACCAAAATTCATTTTGTGAACACAAACTTGTTTAAAAAAAAAGGTGAGGCAAACAATTGGGCTAATTAGGCTGCAGTCACCCGAGAACCAAAATCCATTTTGTGAACACAAACTTGTTTAAAAAAAAAAGGCGGGGTAAACAATTGGGCTGCAGACACCCGACAACCAAAATTCATTTTGTGAGCACAAACGTGTTCAAAAAGGCGAGGCAAACAATTGGGCTAATTGGGCTGCAGCCACCCGGGAACCAAAAAAAAAAAAAGGCGAGGCAAACAATTGGGCTAATTTGGCTGCAGACACCCGACAACAAAAATTCATTTTGTGAACACAAACTTGTTTAAAAGAAAAAAGGGCAGGTAAACAATTGGGCTGGAGACACCCGACAACCAAAATTCATTTTGTGAACACAAACTTGTTAAAAAAAAAAAGGCGAGGCAAGCAATTGGGCTAATTGGGCTGCAGCCACCCGAGAACCACAATTCATTTTGTGAACACAAACTTTTTTTTTTTTTAAAGGCGAGGTAAACAATTGGGCTGCAGACACCCGACCACCAAAATTCATTTTGAGAACACAAAATTGTCAAAAAGGCGACGCAAACAATTGGGCTGCAGCCACCCGACAACACAAATTCATTTTGTGATCACAAACTTGTTAAAAAAAAAAGTCGATGTAAACAATTGGGCTGCAGACACCCGACAACCAAAATTCATTTAGTGAAAACAAACTTGTTAAAAAAAAAGGCGAGGCAAACAATTGGTCTGCAGACACCAGACAACCAAAATTCATTTCGTGAACACAAACATGTTAAAAAATAAATGGCGAGGCAAACAATTGGGCTGCAGACACCCGACAACCAAAATTCATTTTGTGAACACAAACTTGTTTAAAAAAAAGGCGTGGCAGGCAATTGGGCTAATTGGGCTGCAGACACCCGACAACCAAAATTCATTTTGAGAACACAAACTTTATTTTAAAAAGGGCTGCAGCCACTTTACAGCCGCATCGAGGGGACTCACCGTGGAGTAGAGGTGCCTTCGGTGTTATTGTGGACACAAAGTTGTTTAAAAAAAAGACGAGGCAAACAATTGGGCTGCAGCCACCCGACAACCAAAATTCATTTTATGAACACAAACTTGTTTAAAAAAAGGCGAGGCAAACAATTGGGCTGCAGAATCCTGACAACCAAAATTCATTTTGTGAACACAAACTTGTTAAAAAAAAAAGCGAGGCGAACAATTGGGCTGCAGCCACCCGAGAACCTAAATTCATTTTGTGAACACAAACTTGTCAAAAAAAAAGGCGAGGCAAGCAATTGGGCTAATTGGGCTGCAGCCACCCGAGAACCACAATTCATTTTGTGAACACAAACTTTTTTTTTTTTTAAAGGCGAGGTAAACAATTGGGCTGCAGACACCCGACCACCAAAATTCATTTTGAGAACACAAAATTGTCAAAAAGGCGACGCAAACAATTGGGCTGCAGCCACCCGACAACCCAAATTCATTTTGTGATCACAAACTTGTTAAAAAAAAAAGGAGAGGCAAACAATTGGGCTGCAGAAAGCCGACAGCCAAAATTAATTTTGTGAACACAAACCTGTTAACAAAAAGGCGAGGCAAACAATTGGGCTGCAGACACCCGACAACCAAAATTCATTTTGTGAACACAAACTTGTTAAAAAAAAAGTCGATGTAAACAATTGGGCTGCAGACACCCGACAACCAAAATTCATTTAGTGAAAACAAACTTGTTAAAAAAAAAGGCGAGGCAAACAATTGGTCTGCAGACACCAGACAACCAAAATTCATTTTGTGAACACAAACATGTTAAAAAATAAATGGCGAGGCAAACAATTGGGCTGCAGACACCCGACAACCAAAATTCATTTTGTGAACACAAACTTGTTTAAAAAAAAGGCGAGGCAGGCAATTGGGCTAATTGGGCTGCAGACACCCGACAACCAAAATTCATTTTGAGAACACAAACTTTATTTTAAAAAGGGCTGCAGCCACTTTACAGCCGCATCGAGGGGACTCACCGTGGAGTAGAGGTGCCTTCGGTGTTATTGTGGACACAAAGTTGTTAAAAAAAAAAAGACGAGGCAAACAATTGGGCTGCAGCCACCCGACAACCAAAATTCATTTTATGAACACAAACTTGTTTAAAAAAAGGCGAGGCAAACAATTGGGCTGCAGAATCCTGACAACCAAAATTCATTTTGTGAACACAAACTTGTTAAAAAAAAAAGCGAGGCGAACAATTGGGCTGCAGCCACCCGAGAACCTAAATTCATTTTGTGAACACAAACTTGTCAAAAAAAAAGGCGAGGCAAACAATTGGGCAAATTGGGATGCAGCCACCCGAGAACCAAAATTAACTTTGTGAACACAAACTGGTTAAAAAAAAAGGCGAGGCAAACAATTGGGCAAATTGGGATGCAGCCACACGGGAACCAAAATTCATTTTGTGAACACAAACTTGTTTTTTTTAAAAAGACGGGGTAAACAATTGGGCTGCAGACACCCGACAACAAAATTCATTTTGTGAGCACAAACGTGTTCAAAAAGGCGAGGCAAACAATTGGGCTAATTGGGCTGCAGCCACCCGGGAACCAAAATTCATTTTGTGAACACAAACTTGTTTTTAAAAAAAAGGCGAGGCAAACAATTGGGCTAATTTGGCTGCAGACACTCGACAACAAAAATTTATTTTGTGAACACAAACTTGTTAAAAAAAAAAAGGCCATGTAAACAATTGGGCTGGAGACACCCGACAACCAAAATTCATTTTGTGAACACAAACTTGTTTAAAAAAAAAAGGCGAGGCAAGCAATTGGGCTAATTGGGCTGCAGCCACCCGAGAACCACAATTCATTTTGTGAACACAAACTTTTTTAAAAAAAGAAGGCGAGGCAAACAATTGGGCTGCATCCACCCGACAACCAAAATTCATTTTTTGAACACAAACTTGTTAAAAAAAAAAAGGCGAGCTAAACAATTGGGCTGCAGACACCCGACCACCAAAATTCATTTTGAGAACACAAAATTGTCAAAAAGGCGACGTAAACAATTGGGCTGCAGCCACCCGACAACCCAAATTCATTTTGTGATCACAAACTTGTTAAAAAAAAAAGGAGAGGCAAACAATTGGGCTAATTGGGCTGCAGCCACACGGGAACCAAAATTCATTTTGTGAACACAAACTTGTTTTTTTTAAAAAGGCGGGGTAAACAATTGGGCTGCAGACACCCGACAACCAAAATTCATTTTGTGAGCACAAACGTGTTCAAAAAAGCGAGGCAAACAATTGGGCTGCAGACACCCGACAACCAAAATTCATTTTGTGAACACAAACTTGTTAAAAAAAAAGTCGATGTAAACAATTGGGCTGCAGACACCCGACAACCAAAATTCATTTAGTGAACACAAACTTGTTAAAAAAAAAGGCGAGGCAAACAATTGGTCTGCAGACACCCGACAACCAAAATTCATTTTGTGAACACAAGCATGTTAAAAAAATGGCGAGGCAAACAATTGGGCTGCAGACACCCGACAACCAAAATTCATTTTGTGAACACAAACTTGTTTAAAAAAAAAGGTGAGGCAAACAATTGGGCTAATTAGGCTGCAGTCACCCGAGAACCAAAATTCATTTTGTGAACACAAACCTGTTTTAAAAAAAAAGGCGGGGTAAACAATTGGGCTGCAGACACCCGACAACCAAAATTCATTTTGTGAGCACAAACGTGTTCAAAAAGGCGAGGCTAACAATTGGGCTAATTGGGCTGCAGCCACCCGGGAACCAAAATTCATTTTGTGAACACAAACCTGTTAATAAAAAAAGGTGAGGCAAACAATTGGGCTAATTAGGCTGCAGTCACCCGAGAACCAAAATTCATTTTGTGAACACAAACTTGTTAAAAAAAAAAGGCGAGGCAAACAATTGGGCTGCAGTCACCCGACAACCAAAATTCATTTTGTGAACACAAACTTGTTTAAAAAAAAAGGCGAGGCAAACAATTGGGCTAATTGGGATGCACCCACCCGAGAACCAAAATTAATTTAGTGAACACAAACTTGTTTTAAAAAAAAAGGCGAGGCAAACAATTGGGCTAATTTGGCTGCAGACACGCGACAACAAAAATTCATTTTGTGAACACAAACTTGTTAAAAAAAAAAGGCCATGTAAACAATTGGGCTGGAGACACCCGACAACCAAAATTCATTTTGTGAACACAAACTTGTTAAAAAAAAAAAGGCGAGGCAAGCAATTGGGCTAATTGGGCTGCAGCCACCCGAGAACCACAATTCATTTTGTGAACACAAACTTTTTTTAAAAAGAAGGCGAGGCAAACAATTGGGCTGCATCCACCCGACAACCAAAATTCATTTTGTGAACACAAACTTGTTAAAAAAAAAAAGGCGAGCTAAACAATTGGGCTGCAGACACCCGACCACCAAAATTCATTTTGAGAACACAAAATTGTCAAAAAGGCGACGTAAACAATTGGGCTGCAGCCACCCGACAACCCAAATTCATTTTGTGATCACAAACTTGTTAAAAAAAAAAGGAGAGGCAAACAATTGGGCTAATTGGGCTGCAGCCACACGGGAACCAAAATTCATTTTGTGAACACAAACTTGTTTTTTAAAAAAAGGCGGGGTAAACAATTGGGCTGCAGACACCCGACAACCAAAATTCATTTTGTGAGCACATACGTGTTCAAAAAGCGAGGCAAACAATTGGGCTGCAGACACCCGACAACCAAAATTCATTTTGTGAACACAAACTTGTTAAAAAAAAAGTCGATGTAAACAATTGGGCTGCAGACACCCGACAACCAAAATTCATTTAGTGAACACAAACTTGTTAAAAAAAAAGGCGAGGCAAACAATTGGTCTGCAGACACCCGACAACCAAAATTCATTTTGTGAACACAAACATGTTAAAAAAATGGCGAGGCAAACAATTGGGCTGCAGACACCCGACAACCAAAATTCATTTTGTGAACACAAACTGGTTAAAAAAAAAGGCGAGGTAAACAATTGGGCTGCAGACACCCGACAACAAAATTCATTTTGTGAGCACAAACGTGTTCAAAAAGGCGAGGCAAACAATTGGGCTAATTGGGCTGCAGCCACCCGGGAACCAAAATTCATTTTGTGAACACAAACTTGTTAAAAAAAAAAAAAGGCGAGGCAAACAATTGGGCTGCAGAAACCCGACAACCAAAATTAATTTTGTGAACACAAACCTGTTAACAAAAAGGCGAGGCAAAGAATTGGGCTGCAGACACCCGACAACCAAAATTCATTTTGTGAACACAAACTGGTTAAAAAAAAAAAGGCGAGGTAAACAATTGGGCTGCAGACACCCGACAACCAAAATTAATTTTGTGAACACAAACTTGTTTAAAAAAAAAGGTGAGGCAAACAATTGGGCTAATTAGGCTGCAGTCACCCGAGAACCAAAATTCATTTTGTGAACACAAACCTGTTTTTAAAAAAAAGGCGGGGTAAACAATTGGGCTGCAGACACCCGACAACCAAAATTCATTTTGTGAGCACAAACGTGTTCAAAAAGGCGAGGCTAACAATTGGGCTAATTGGGCTGCAGCCACCCGGGAACCAAAATTCATTTTGTGAACACAAACTTGTTTAAAAAAAAAAGGCGACGCAAGCAATTGGGCTAATTGGGCTGCAGCCACCCGAGAACCACAATTCATTTTGTGAACACAAACTTTTTTTTAAAAAGAAGGCGAGGCAAACAATTGGGCTGCATCCACCCGACAACCAAAATTCATTTTGTGAACACAAACTTGTTTTTAAAAAAAGGTGAGGCAAACAATTGGGCTAATTAGGCTGCAGTCACCCGAGAACCAAAATCCATTTTGTGAACACAAACTTGTTTAAAAAAAAAAGGCGGGGTAAACAATTGGGCTGCAGACACCCGACAACCAAAATTCATTTTGTGAGCACAAACGTGTTCAAAAAGGCGAGGCAAACAATTGGGCTAATTGGGCTGCAGCCACCCGGGAACCAAAAAAAAAAAAAGGCGAGGCAAACAATTGGGCTAATTTGGCTGCAGACACCCGACAACAAAAATTCATTTTGTGAACACAAACTTGTTTAAAAAAAAAAGGGGCAGGTAAACAATTGGGCTGGAGACACCCGACCACCAAAATTCATTTTGTGAACACAAACTTGTTAAAAAAAAAAAGGCGAGGCAAGCAATTGGGCTAATTGGGCTGCAGCCACCCGAGAACCACAATTCATTTTGTGAACACAAACTTTTTTTTTTTTTTAAAGGCGAGGTAAACAATTGGGCTGCTGCCACCCGACCACCAAAATTCATTTTGAGAACACAAAATTGTCAAAAAGGCGACGCAAACAATTGGGCTGCAGCCACCCGACAACCCAAATTCATTTTGTGATCACAAACTTGTTAAAAAAAAAAGGAGAGGCAAATAATTGGGCTGCAGAAAGCCGACAGCCAAAATTAATTTTGTGAACACAAACCTGTTAACAAAAAGGCGAGGCAAACAATTGGGCTGCAGACACCCGACAACCAAAATTCATTTTGTGAACACAAACTTGTTAAAAAAAAAGTCGATGTAAACAATTGGGCTGCAGACACCCGACAACCAAAATTCATTTAGTGAAAACAAACTTGTTAAAAAAAAAGGCGAGGCAAACAATTGGTCTGCAGACACCAGACAACCAAAATTCATTTTGTGAACACAAACATGTTAAAAAATAAATGGCGAGGCAAACAATTGGGCTGCAGACACCCGACAACCAAAATTCATTTTGTGAACACAAACTTGTTTAAAAAAAGGCGAGGCAGGCAATTGGGCTAATTGGGCTGCAGACACCCGACAACCAAATTCATTTTGAGAACACAAACTTTATTTTAAAAAGGGCTGCAGCCACTTTACAGCCGCATCGAGGGGACTCACCGTGGAGTAGAGGTGCCTTCGGTGTTATTGTGGACACAAAGTTGTTAAAAAAAAAAGACGAGGCAAACAATTGGGCTGCAGCCACCCGACAACCAAAATTCATTTTATGAACACAAACTTGTTTAAAAAAAGGCGAGGCAAACAATTGGGCTGCAGAATCCAGACAACCAAAATTCGTTTTGTGAACACAAACTTGTTAAAAAAAAAAGCGAGGCGAACAATTGGGCTGCAGCCACCCGAGAACCTAAATTCATTTTGTGAACACAAACTTGTCAAAAAAAAAGGCGAGGCAAACAATTGGGCAAATTGGGATGCAGCCACCCGAGAACCAAAATTAACTTTGTGAACACAAACTGGTTAAAAAAAAAGGCGAGGCAAACAATTGGGCAAATTGGGATGCAGCCACACGGGAACCAAAATTCATTTTGTGAACACAAACTTGTTTTTTTTAAAACGACGGGGTAAACAATTGGGCTGGAGACACCCGACAACCAAAATTCATTTTGTGAACACAAACTTGTTAAAAAAAAAAAAAGGCGAGGCAAACAATTGGGCTGCAGAAACCTGACAACCAAAATTAATTTTGTGAACACAAACCTGTTAACAAAAAGGCGAGGCAAAGAATTGGGCTGCAGACACCCGACAACCAAAATTCATTTTGTGAACACAAACTGGTTAAAAAAAAAAAGGCGAGGTAAACAATTGGGCTGCAGACACCCGACAACCAAAATTCATTTTGTGAACACAAACTTGTTTAAAAAAAAAGGTGAGGCAAACAATTGGGCTAATTAGGCTGCAGTCACCCGAGAACCAAAATTCATTTTGTGAACACAAACCTGTTTTTAAAAAAAAGGCGGGGTAAACAATTGGGCTGCAGACACCCGACAACCAAAATTCATTTTGTGAGCACAAACGTGTTCAAAAAGGCGAGGCTAACAATTGGGCTAATTGGGCTGCAGCCACCCGGGAACCAAAATTCATTTTGTGAACACAAACTTGTTAAAAAAAAAAGGTGAGGCAAACAATTGGGCTAATTAGGCTGCAGTCACCCGAGAACCAAAATTCATTTTGTGAACACAAACTAGTTTAAAAAAAAAAGGCGAGGCAAACAATTGGGCTGCAGTCACCCGACAACCAAAATTCATTTTGTGAACACAAACTTGTTTAAAAAAAAAGGCGAGGCAAACAATTGGGCTAATTGGGATGCACCCACCCGAGAACCAAAATTAATTTAGTGAACACAAACTTGTATTAAAAAAAAAGGCGAGGCAAACAATTGGGCTAATTTGGCTGCAGACACCCGACAACAAAAATTCATTTTGTGAACACAAACTTGTTAAAAAAAAAAAAGGCCAGGTAAACAATTGGGCTGGAGACACCCGACAACCAAAATTCATTTTGTGAACACAAACTTGTTAAAAAAAAAAAGGCGAGGCAAGCAATTGGGCTAATTGGGCTGCAGCCACCCGAGAACCACAATTCATTTTGTGAACACAAACTTTTTAACAAAAAGGCGAGGCAAAGAATTGGGCTGCAGACACCCGACAACCAAAATTCATTTTGTGAACACAAACTTGTTAAAAAAAAAAGGCGAGGTAAACAATTGGGCTGCAGACACCCGACAACCAAAATTCATTTTGTGAGCACAAACGTGTTCAAAAAGGCGAGGCTAACAATTGGGCTAATTGGGCTGCAGCCACCCGGGAACCAAAATTCATTTTGTGAACACAAACTTGTTAAAAAAAAAAGGTGAGGCAAACAATTGGGCTAATTAGGCTGCAGTCACCCGAGAACCAAAATTCATTTTGTGAACACAAACTAGTTTAAAAAAAAAGGCGAGGCAAACAATTGGGCTAATTGGGATGCACCCACCCGAGAACCAAAATTAATTTAGTGAACACAAACTTGTATTAAAAAAAAAGGCGAGGCAAACAATTGGGCTAATTTGGCTGCAGACACCCGACAACAAAAATTCATTTTGTGAACACAAACTTGTTAAAAAAAAAAAAGGGCAGGTAAACAATTGGGCTGGAGACACCCGACAACCAAAATTCATTTTGTGAACACAAACTTGTTAAAAAAAAAAGGCGAGGCAAGCAATTGGGCTAATTGGGCTGCAGCCACCCGAGAACCACAATTCATTTTGTGAACACAAACTTTTAAAAAAAAGAAGGCGAGGCAAACAATTGGGCTGCAGCCACCCGACAACCAAAATACATTTTGTGAACACAAACTTGTTTAAAAAAAAAGGCGAGGCAAACAATTGGGCTAATTGGGATGCACCCACCCGAGAACCAAAATTCATTTAGTGAACACAAACTTGTTTTTTAAAAAAAGGCGAGGCAAACAATTGGGCTAATTTGGCTGCAGACACCCGACAACAAAAATTCATTTTGTGAACACAAACTTGTTAAAAAAAAAAAGGCCATGTAAACAATTGGGCTGGAGACACCCGACAACCAAAATTCATTTTGTGAACACAAACTTGTTAAAAAAAAAAGGCGAGGCAAGCAATTGGGCTAATTGGGCTGCAGCCACCCGAGAACCACAATTCATTTTGTGAACACAAACTTTTTTTAAAAAAGAGGCGAGGCAAACAATTGGGCTACAGCCACCCGACAACCAAAATTAATTTAGTGAACACAAACTTGTATTAAAAAAAAAGGCGAGGCAAACAATTGGGCTAATTTGGCTGCAGACACCCGACAACAAAAATTCATTTTGTGAACACAAACTTGTTAAAAAAAAAAAAGGCCAGGTAAACAATTGGGCTGGAGACACCCGACAACCAAAATTCATTTTGTGAACACAAACTTGTTAAAAAAAAAAAGGCGAGGCAAGCAATTGGGCTAATTGGGCTGCAGCCACCCGAGAACCACAATTCATTTTGTGAACACAAACTTTTTAACAAAAAGGCGAGGCAAAGAATTGGGCTGCAGACACCCGACAACCAAAATTCATTTTGTGAACACAAACTGGTTAAAAAAAAAAAGGCGAGGTAAACAATTGGGCTGCAGACACCCGACAACCAAAATTCATTTTGTGAGCACAAACGTGTTCAAAAAGGCGAGGCTAACAATTGGGCTAATTGGGCTGCAGCCACCCGGGAACCAAAATTCATTTTGTGAACACAAACTTGTTAAAAAAAAAAGGTGAGGCAAACAATTGGGCTAATTAGGCTGCAGTCACCCGAGAACCAAAATTCATTTTGTGAACACAAACTAGTTAAAAAAAAAAAGGCGAGGCAAACAATTGGGCTGCAGTCACCCGACAACCAAAATTCATTTTGTGAACACAAACTAGTTTTAAAAAAAAGGCGAGGCAAACAATTGGGCTAATTGGGATGCACCCACCCGAGAACCAAAATTAATTTAGTGAACACAAACTTGTATTTAAAAAAAAGGCGAGGCAAACAATTGGGCTAATTTGGCTGCAGACACCCGACAACAAAAATTCATTTTGTGAACACAAACTTGTTAAAAAAAAAAAAGGGCAGGTAAACAATTGGGCTGGAGACACCCGACAACCAAAATTCATTTTGTGAACACAAACTTGTTAAAAAAAAAAAGGCGAGGCAAGCAATTGGGCTAATTGGGCTGCAGCCACCCGAGAACCACAATTCATTTTGTGAACACAAACTTTTAAAAAAAAAGAAGGCGAGGCAAACAATTGGGCTGCAGCCACCCGACAACCAAAATTCATTTTGTGAACACAAACTTGTTTAAAAAAAAAAGGCGAGGCAAACAATTGGGCTAATTGGGATGCACCCACCCGAGAACC
The DNA here is from genome assembly GCF_010909765.2 of Amblyraja radiata. Taxonomy (NCBI): domain Eukaryota; kingdom Metazoa; phylum Chordata; class Chondrichthyes; order Rajiformes; family Rajidae; genus Amblyraja; species Amblyraja radiata. The sequence goes on along the minus strand of NC_046000.1, from coordinate 7,615,429 downwards.
AAAATTCATTTAGTGAACACAAACTTGTTTTTTAAAAAAAGGCGAGGCAAACAATTGGGCTAATTTGGCTGCAGACACCCGACAACAAAAATTCATTTTGTGAACACAAACTTGTTAAAAAAAAAAAGGCCATGTAAACAATTGGGCTGGAGACACCCGACAACCAAAATTCATTTTGTGAACACAAACTTGTTAAAAAAAAAAGGCGAGGCAAGCAATTGGGCTAATTGGGCTGCAGCCACCCGAGAACCACAATTCATTTTGTGAACACAAACTTTTAAAAAAAAAGAAGGCGAGGCAAACAATTGGGCTGCAGCCACCCGACAACCAAAATTCATTTTGTGAACACAAACTTGTTTAAAAAAAAAAGGCGAGGCAAACAATTGGGCTAATTGGGATGCACCCACCCGAGAACCACAATTCATTTTGTGAACACAAACTTTTTAACAAAAAGGCGAGGCAAAGAATTGGGCTGCAGACACCCGACAACCAAAATTCATTTTGTGAACACAAACTGGTTAAAAAAAAAAAGGCGAGGTAAACAATTGGGCTGCAGACACCCGACAACCAAAATTCATTTTGTGAGCACAAACGTGTTCAAAAAGGCGAGGCTAACAATTGGGCTAATTGGGCTGCAGCCACCCGGGAACCAAAATTCATTTTGTGAACACAAACTTGTTAAAAAAAAAAGGTGAGGCAAACAATTGGGCTAATTAGGCTGCAGTCACCCGAGAACCAAAATTCATTTTGTGAACACAAACTAGTTAAAAAAAAAAAGGCGAGGCAAACAATTGGGCTGCAGTCACCCGACAACCAAAATTCATTTTGTGAACACAAACTAGTTTAAAAAAAAAGGCGAGGCAAACAATTGGGCTAATTGGGATGCACCCACCCGAGAACCAAAATTAATTTAGTGAACACAAACTTGTATTAAAAAAAAAGGCGAGGCAAACAATTGGGCTAATTTGGCTGCAGACACCCGACAACAAAAATTCATTTTGTGAACACAAACTTGTTAAAAAAAAAAAAAGGGCAGGTAAACAATTGGGCTGGAGACACCCGACAACCAAAATTCATTTTGTGAACACAAACTTGTTAAAAAAAAAAAGGCGAGGCAAGCAATTGGGCTAATTGGGCTGCAGCCACCCGAGAACCACAATTCATTTTGTGAACACAAACTTTTAAAAAAAAAGAAGGCGAGGCAAACAATTGGGCTGCAGCCACCCGACAACCAAAATTCATTTTGTGAACACAAACTTGTTTAAAAAAAAAAGGCGAGGCAAACAATTGGGCTAATTGGGATGCACCCACCCGAGAACCAAAATTCATTTAGTGAACACAAACTTGTTTTTTAAAAAAAGGCGAGGCAAACAATTGGGCTAATTTGGCTGCAGACACCCGACAACAAAAATTCATTTTGTGAACACAAACTTGTTAAAAAAAAAAAGGCCATGTAAACAATTGGGCTGGAGACACCCGACAACCAAAATTCATTTTGTGAACACAAACTTGTTAAAAAAAAAAGGCGAGGCAAGCAATTGGGCTAATTGGGCTGCAGCCACCCGAGAACCACAATTCATTTTGTGAACACAAACTTTTTTTAAAAAAGAAGGCGAGGCAAACAATTGGGCTGCAGCCACCCGACAACCAAAATTCATTTTGTGAACACAAACTTGTTTTTAAAAAAAAGGCGAGGCAAACAATTGGGCTAATTGGGATGCACCCACCCGAGAACCAAAATTCATTTAGTGAACACAAACTTGTTTTTTAAAAAAAGGCGAGGCAAACAATTGGGCTAATTTGGCTGCAGACACCCGACAACAAAAATTCATTTTGTGAACACAAACTTGTTAAAAAAAAAAAGGCCATGTAAACAATTGGGCTGGAGACACCCGACAACCAAAATTCATTTTGTGAACACAAACTTGTTAAAAAAAAAAGGCGAGGTAAACAATTGGGCTGCAGACACCCGACAACCAAAATTAATTTTGTGAACACAAACCTGTTAACATAAAGGCGAGGCAAAGAATTGGGCTAATTGGGCTGCAGCCACCCGGGAACCAAAATTCATTTTGTGAACACAAACTTGTTAAAAAAAAAAAGGCGAGGCAAGCAATTGGGCTAATTGGGCTGCAGCCACCCGGGAACCACAATTCATTTTGTGAACACAAACTTTAAAAAAAAAAAAGAAGGCGAGGCAAACAATTGGGCTGCAGCCACCCGACAACCAAAATTCATTTTGTGAACACAAACTTGTTTAAAAAAAAAAGGCGAGGCAAACAATTGGGCTAATTGGGATGCACCCACCCGAGAACCAAAATTCATTTAGTGAACACAAATTGTTTTTTAAAAAAAGGCGAGGCAAACAATTGGGCTAATTTGGCTGCAGACACCCGACAACAAAAATTCATTTTGTGAACACAAACTTGTTAAAAAAAAAGGCGAGGCAAACAATTGGTCTGCAGACACCCGACAACCAAAATTCATTTTGTGAACACAAACATGTTAAAAAATAAATGGCGAGGCAAACAATTGGGCTGCAGACACCCGACAACCAAAATTCATTTTGTGAACACAAACTGGTTAAAAAAAAAGGCGAGGTAAACAATTGGGCTGCAGACACCCGACAACCAAAATTCATTTTGTGAACACAAACTTGTTTAAAAAAAAGGCGAGGCAAGCAATTGGGCTAATTGGGCTGCAGCCACCCGAGAAACAAAATTCATTTTGTGAACACATACTTGTAAAAAAAAGAAGGCGAGGCAAACAATTGGGCTGCAGCCACCCGACAACCAAAATTCATTTTGTGAACACAAACTTGTTTAAAAAAAAAAAGGCGAGGCAAACAATTGGGCTGCAGTCACCCGACAACCAAAATTCATTTTGTGAACACAAACTTGTTTAAAAAAAAAGGCGAGGCAAACAATTGGGCTAATTGGGATGCACCCACCCGAGAACCAAAATTAATTTAGTGAACACAAACTTGTATTAAAAAAAAAGGCGAGGCAAGCAATTGGGCTAATTGGGCTGCAGCCACCCGAGAACCACAATTCATTTCGTGAACACAAACTTTAAAAAAAAAAGAAGGCGAGGCTAACAATTGGGCTGCAGCCACCCGACAACCAAAATTCATTTTGTGAACACAAACTTGTTTAAAAAAAAAAGGCGAGGCAAACAATTGGGCTAATTGGGATGCACCCACCCGAGAACCAAAATTCATTTAGTGAACACAAACTTGTTTTTTTTAAAAAGGCGAGGCAAACAATTGGGCTAATTTGGCTGCAGACACCCGACAACAAAAATTCATTTTGTGAACACAAACTTGTTTTTAAAAAAAAGGCGAGGCAAACAATTGGGCTAATTGGGATGCACCCACCCGAGAACCAAAATTCATTTAGTGAACACAAACTTGTTTTTTAAAAAAAGGCGAGGCAAACTATTGGGCTAATTTGGCTGCAGACACCCGACAACAAAAATTCATTTTGTGAACACAAACTTGTTAAAAAAAAAAAAGGCCATGTAAACAATTGGGCTGGAGACACCCGACAACCAAAATTCATTTTGTGAACACAAACTTGTTAAAAAAAAAAGGCGAGGTAAACAATTGGGCTGCAGACACCCGACAACCAAAATTAATTTTGTGAACACAAACCTGTTAACAAAAAGGCGAGGCAAAGAATTGGGCTGCAGACACCCGACAACCAAAATTCATTTTGTGAACACAAACTTGTTTAAAAAAAAAGGTGAGGCAAACAATTGGGCTAATTAGGCTGCAGTCACCCGAGAACCAAAATTCATTTTGTGAACACAAACTTGTTTAAAAAAAAAAGGCGGGGTAAACAATTGGGCTGCAGACACCCGACAACCAAAATTCATTTTGTGAGCACAAACGTGTTCAAAAAGGCGAGGCAAACAATTGGGCTAATTGGGCTGCAGCCACCCGGGAACCAAAATTCATTTTGTGAACACAAACTTGTTAAAAAAAAAAAGGCGAGGCAAGCAATTGGGCTAATTGGGCTGCAGCCACCCGGGAACCACAATTCATTTTGTGAACACAAACTTTAAAAAAAAAAGAAGGCGAGGCAAACAATTGGGCTGCAGCCACCCGACAACCAAAATTCATTTTGTGAACACAAACTTGTTTAAAAAAAAAAGGCGAGGCAAACAATTGGGCTAATTGGGATGCACCCACCCGAGAACCAAAATTCATTTAGTGAACACAAATTGTTTTTAAAAAAAAGGCGAGGCAAACAATTGGGCTAATTTGGCTGCAGACACCCGACAACAAAAATTCATTTTGTGAACACAAACTTGTTAAAAAAAAAGGCGAGGCAAACAATTGGTCTGCAGACACCCGACAACCAAAATTCATTTTGTGAACACAAACATGTTAAAAAATAAATGGCGAGGCAAACAATTGGGCTGCAGACACCCGACAACCAAAATTCATTTTGTGAACACAAACTGGTTAAAAAAAAAGGCGAGGTAAACAATTGGGCTGCAGACACCCGACAACCAAAATTCATTTTGTGAACACAAACTTGTTTAAAAAAAAGGCGAGGCAAGCAATTGGGCTAATTGGGCTGCAGCCACCCGAGAAACAAAATTCATTTTGTGAACACATACTTGTAAAAAAAAGAAGGCGAGGCAAACAATTGGGCTGCAGCCACCCGACAACCAAAATTCATTTTGTGAACACAAACTTGTTTAAAAAAAAAAGGCGAGGCAAACAATTGGGCTGCAGTCACCCGACAACCAAAATTCATTTTGTGAACAGAAACTTGTTTAAAAAAAAAGGCGAGGCAAACAATTGGGCTAATTGGGATGCACCCACCCGAGAACCAAAATTAATTTAGTGAACACAAACTTGTATTAAAAAAAAAGGCGAGGCAAGCAATTGGGCTAATTGGGCTGCAGCCACCCGAGAACCACAATTCATTTCGTGAACACAAACTTTTAAAAAAAAAGAAGGCGAGGTAAACAATTGGGCTGCAGACACCCGACAACCAAAATTCATTTTGTGAACACAAACTTGTTTAAAAAAAAGGCGAGGCAAGCAATTGGGCTAATTGGGCTGCAGCCACCCGAGAAACAAAATTCATTTTGTGAACACATACTTGTAAAAAAAAGAAGGCGAGGCAAACAATTGGGCTGCAGCCACCCGACAACCAAAATTCATTTTGTGAACACAAACTTGTTTAAAAAAAAAAGGCGAGGCAAACAATTGGGCTGCAGTCACCCGACAACCAAAATTCATTTTGTGAACACAAACTTGTTTAAAAAAAAAGGCGAGGCAAACAATTGGGCTAATTGGGATGCACCCACCCGAGAACCAAAATTAATTTAGTGAACACAAACTTGTATTAAAAAAAAAGGCGAGGCAAGCAATTGGGCTAATTGGGCTGCAGCCACCCGAGAACCACAATTCATTTCGTGAACACAAACTTTTAAAAAAAAAGAAGGCGAGGCTAACAATTGGGCTGCAGCCACCCGACAACCAAAATTCATTTTGTGAACACAAACTTGTTTTAAAAAAAAAGGCGAGGCAAACAATTGGGCTAATTGGGATGCACCCACCCGAGAACCAAAATTCATTTAGTGAACACAAACTTGTTTTTTTTAAAAAGGCGAGGCAAACAATTGGGCTAATTTGGCTGCAGACACCCGACAACAAAAATTCATTTTGTGAACACAAACTTGTTAAAAAAAAAAAGGCCATGTAAACAATTAATAACCATATAACCATATAACAATTACAGCACGGAAACAGGCCATCTCGACCCCTCTAGTCCGTGCCGAACACATAATCTCCCCTAGTCCCATATACCTGCGCTCAGACCATAACCCTCCATTCCTTTCCCATCCATATAACTATCCAATTTATTTTTAAATGATAAAAACGAACCTGCCTCCACCACCTTCCCTGGAAGCTCATTCCACACAGCTACCACTCTCTGAGTAAAGAAGTTCCCCCTCATGTTACCCCTAAACTTCAGTCCCTTAATTCTCAAGTCATGTCCCCTTGTTTGAATCTTCCCTACTCTCAGTGGGAAAAGCTTTTCCACGTCAACTCTGTCTATCCCTCTCATCATTTTAAAAACCTCTATCAAGTCCCCCCTTAACCTTCTGCGCTCCAAAGAATAAAGCCCTAACTTGTTCAACCTTTCTCTGTAACTTAGTTGCTGAAACCCAGGCAACATTCTAGTAAATCTCCTCTGTACTCTCTCTATTTTGTTGACATCCTTCCTATAATTAGGCGACCAAAATTGTACACCATACTCCAGAATTGGCCTCACCAATGCCTTGTACAATTTTAACATTACATCCCAACTTCTATACTCAATGCTCTGATTTATAAAGGCCAGCACACCAAAAGCTTTCTTTACCACCCTATCTACATGAGATTCCACTTTCATGGAACTGTGCACAGTTATTCCCAGATCCCTCTGTTCACCTACATTCTTCAATTCCCTACCATTTACCATGTACGTCCTATTTTGATTTGTCCTGCCAAGATGTAGCACCTCACACTTATCAGCATTAAACTCCATCTGCCATCTTTCAGCCCACTCTTCCAACTGGCATAAATCTCTCTGTAGACTTTGAAACTCTTCTTCATTACCCGCAACCCCACCTATCTTAGTATCATCTGCATACTTACTAATCCAATTTACCACACCATCGTCCAGATCATTGATGTACATGACATTGGGCTGGAGACACCCGACAACCAAAATTCATTTTGTGAACACAAACTTGTTAAAAAAAAAAGGCGAGGCAAGCAATTGGGCTAATTGGGCTGCAGCCACCCGAGAACCACAATTCATTTTGTGAACACAAACTTTTTTTAAAAAGAAGGCGAGGCAAACAATTGGGCTGCATCCACCCGACAACCAAAATACATTTTGTGAACACAAACTTGTTAAAAAAAAAAGGCGAGCTAAACAATTGGGCTGCAGACACCCGACCACCAAAATTCATTTTGAGAACACAAAATTGTCAAAAAGGCGACGTAAACAATTGGGCTGCAGCCACCCGGGAACCAAAATTCATTTTGTGAACACAACTTGTTAAAAAAAAAAAAGGCGAGGCAAACAATTGGGCTGCAGAAACCCGACAACCAAAATTAATTTTGTGAACACAAACCTGTTAACAAAAAGGCGAGGCAAAGAATTGGGCTGCAGACACCCGACAACCAAAATTCATTTTGTGAACACAAACTGGTTAAAAAAAAAAGGCGAGGTAAACAATTGGGCTGCAGACACCCGACAACCAAAATTCATTTTGTGAACACAAACTTGTTTGAAAAAAAAGGTGAGGCAAACAATTGGGCTAATTAGGCTGCAGTCACCCGAGAACCAAAATTCATTTTGTGAACACAAACTTGTTTAAAAAAAAAAGGCGGGGTAAACAATTGGGCTGCAGACACCCGACAACCAAAATTCATTTTGTGAGCACAAACGTGTTCAAAAAGGCGAGGCAAACAATTGGGCTAATTGGGCTGCAGCCACCCGGGAACCAAAATTCATTTTGTGAACACAAACTTGTTAAAAAAAAAAAGGCGAGGCAAGCAATTGGGCTAATTGGGCTGCAGCCACCCGGGAACCACAATTCATTTTGTGAACACAAACTTTTTAAAAAAAAGAAGGCGAGGCAAACAATTGGGCTGCAGCCACCCGACAACCAAAATTCATTTTGTGAACACAAACTTGTTTAAAAAAAAAGGCGAGGCAAACAATTGGGCTAATTGGGATGCACCCACCCGAGAACCAAAATTCATTTAGTGAACACAAATTGTTTTTAAAAAAAAGGCGAGGCAAACAATTGGGCTAATTTGGCTGCAGACACCCGACAACAAAAATTCATTTTGTGAACACAAACTTGTTAAAAAAAAAAGGCGAGGCAAACAATTGGTCTGCAGACACCCGACAACCAAAATTCATTTTGTGAACACAAACATGTTAAAAAATAAATGGCGAGGCAAACAATTGGGCTGCAGACACCCGACAACCAAAATTCATTTTGTGAACACAAACTGGTTAAAAAAAAAAGGCGAGGTAAACAATTGGGCTGCAGACACCCGACAACCAAAATTCATTTTGTGAACACAAACTTGTTTAAAAAAAAGGCGAGGCAAGCAATTGGGCTAATTGGGCTGCAGCCACCCGAGAAACAAAATTCATTTTGTGAACACATACTTGTTAAAAAAAGAAGGCGAGGCAAACAATTGGGCTGCAGCCACCCGACAACCAAAATTCATTTTGTGAACACAAACTTGTTTAAAAAAAAAAGGCGAGGCAAACAATTGGGCTGCAGTCACCCGACAACCAAAATTCATTTTGTGAACACAAACTTGTTTAAAAAAAAAGGCGAGGCAAACAATTGGGCTAATTGGGATGCACCCACCCGAGAACCAAAATTAATTTAGTGAACACAAACTTGTATTAAAAAAAAAGGCGAGGCAAGCAATTGGGCTAATTGGGCTGCAGCCACCCGAGAACCACAATTCATTTCGTGAACACAAACTTTTTAAAAAAAAGAAGGCGAGGTAAACAATTGGGCTGCAGACACCCGACAACCAAAATTCATTTTGTGAACACAAACTTGTTTAAAAAAAAGGCGAGGCAAGCAATTGGGCTAATTGGGCTGCAGCCACCCGAGAAACAAAATTCATTTTGTGAACACATACTTGTAAAAAAAGAAGGCGAGGCAAACAATTGGGCTGCAGCCACCCGACAACCAAAATTCATTTTGTGAACACAAACTTGTTTAAAAAAAAAAGGCGAGGCAAACAATTGGGCTGCAGTCACCCGACAACCAAAATTCATTTTGTGAACACAAACTTGTTTAAAAAAAAAGGCGAGGCAAACAATTGGGCTAATTGGGATGCACCCACCCGAGAACCAAAATTAATTTAGTGAACACAAACTTGTATTAAAAAAAAAGGCGAGGCAAGCAATTGGGCTAATTGGGCTGCAGCCACCCGAGAACCACAATTCATTTCGTGAACACAAACTTTAAAAAAAAAAGAAGGCGAGGCTAACAATTGGGCTGCAGCCACCCGACAACCAAAATTCATTTTGTGAACACAAACTTGTTTTAAAAAAAAAGGCGAGGCAAACAATTGGGCTAATTGGGATGCACCCACCCGAGAACCAAAATTCATTTAGTGAACACAAACTTGTTTTTTTTAAAAAGGCGAGGCAAACAATTGGGCTAATTTGGCTGCAGACACCCGACAACAAAAATTCATTTTGTGAACACAAACTTGTTAAAAAAAAAAGGCCATGTAAACAATTAATAACCATATAACCATATAACAATTACAGCACGGAAAACAGGCCATCTCGACCCCTCTAGTCCGTGCCGAACACATAATCTCCCCTAGTCCCATATACCTGCGCTCAGACCATAACCCTCCATTCCTTTCCCATCCATATAACTATCCAATTTATTTTTAAATGATAAAAACGAACCTGCCTCCACCACCTTCCCTGGAAGCTCATTCCACACAGCTACCACTCTCTGAGTAAAGAAGTTCCCCCTCATGTTACCCCTAAACTTCAGTCCCTTAATTCTCAAGTCATGTCCCCTTGTTTGAATCTTCCCTACTCTCAGTGGGAAAAGCTTTTCCACGTCAACTCTGTCTATCCCTCTCATCATTTTAAAAACCTCTATCAAGTCCCCCCTTAACCTTCTGCGCTCCAAAGAATAAAGCCCTAACTTGTTCAACCTTTCTCTGTAACTTAGTTGCTGAAACCCAGGCAACATTCTAGTAAATCTCCTCTGTACTCTCTCTATTTTGTTGACATCCTTCCTATAATTAGGCGACCAAAATTGTACACCATACTCCAGAATTGGCCTCACCAATGCCTTGTACAATTTTAACATTACATCCCAACTTCTATACTCAATGCTCTGATTTATAAAGGCCAGCACACCAAAAGCTTTCTTTACCACCCTATCTACATGAGATTCCACTTTCATGGAACTGTGCACAGTTATTCCCAGATCCCTCTGTTCACCTACATTCTTCAATTCCCTACCATTTACCATGTACGTCCTATTTTGATTTGTCCTGCCAAGATGTAGCACCTCACACTTATCAGCATTAAACTCCATCTGCCATCTTTCAGCCCACTCTTCCAACTGGCATAAATCTCTCTGTAGACTTTGAAACTCTTCTTCATTACCCGCAACCCCACCTATCTTAGTATCATCTGCATACTTACTACTCCAATTTACCACACCATCGTCCAGATCATTGATGTACATGACATTGGGCTGGAGACACCCGACAACCAAAATTCATTTTGTGAACACAAACTTGTTAAAAAAAAAAGGCGAGGCAAGCAATTGGGCTAATTGGGCTGCAGCCACCCGAGAACCACAATTCATTTTGTGAACACAAACTTTTTTTAAAAAAGAAGGCGAGGCAAACAATTGGGCTGCATCCACCCGACAACCAAAATACATTTTGTGAACACAAACTTGTTAAAAAAAAAGGCGAGCTAAACAATTGGGCTGCAGACACCCGACCACCAAAATTCATTTTGAGAACACAAAATTGTCAAAAAGGCGACGTAAACAATTGGGCTGCAGCCACCCGGGAACCAAAATTCATTTTGTGAACACAAACTTGTTTAAAAAAAAAAAAGGCGAGGCAAACAATTGGGCTGCAGAAACCCGACAACCAAAATTAATTTTGTGAACACAAACCTGTTAACAAAAAGGCGAGGCAAAGAATTGGGCTGCAGACACCCGACAACCAAAATTCATTTTGTGAACACAAACTGGTTTTAAAAAAAAAGGCGGGGTAAACAATTGAGCTGCAGACACCCGACAACCAAAATTCATTTTGTGAACACAAACTTGTTTAAAAAAAAAGGTGAGGCAAACAATTGGGCTAATTAGGCTGCAGTCACCCGAGAACCAAAATTCATTTTGTGAACACAAACTTGTTTAAAAAAAAAGGCGGGGTAAACAATTGGGCTGCAGACACCCGACAACCAAAATTCATTTTGTGAGCACAAACGTGTTCAAAAAGGCGAGGCAAACAATTGGGCTAATTGGGCTGCAGCCACCCGGGAACCAAAATTCATTTTGTGAACACAAACTTGTTAAAAAAAAAAAGGCGAGGCAAGCAATTGGGCTAATTGGGCTGCAGCCACCCGGGAACCACAATTCATTTTGTGAACACAAACTTTAAAAAAAAAAAGAAGGCGAGGCAAACAATTGGGCTGCAGCCACCCGACAACCAAAATTCATTTTGTGAACACAAACTTGTTTTAAAAAAAAAGGCGAGGCAAACAATTGGGCTAATTGGGATGCACCCACCCGAGAACCAAAATTCATTTAGTGAACACAAATTGTTTTTTAAAAAAAGGCGAGGCAAACAATTGGGCTAATTTGGCTGCAGACACCCGAAAACAAAAATTCATTTTGTGAACACAAACTTGTTAAAAAAAAGGCGAGGCAAACAATTGGTCTGCAGACACCCGACAACCAAAATTCATTTTGTGAACACAAACATGTTAAAAAAAAAATGGCGAGGCAAACAATTGGGCTGCAGACACCCGACAACCAAAATTCATTTTGTGAACACAAACTGGTTAAAAAAAAAAGGCGAGGTAAACAATTGGGCTGCAGACACCCGACAACCAAAATTCATTTTGTGAACACAAACTTGTTTAAAAAAAAGGCGAGGCAAGCAATTGGGCTAATTGGGCTGCAGCCACCCGAGAAACAAAATTCATTTTGTGAACACATACTTGTTAAAAAAAGAAGGCGAGGCAAACAATTGGGCTGCAGCCACCCGACAACCAAAATTCATTTTGTGAACACAAACTTGTTTAAAAAAAAAAGGCGAGGCAAACAATTGGGCTGCAGTCACCCGACAACCAAAATTCATTTTGTGAACACAAACTTGTTTAAAAAAAAAGGCGAGGCAAACAATTGGGCTAATTGGGATGCACCCACCCGAGAACCAAAATTAATTTAGTGAACACAAACTTGTATTAAAAAAAAAGGCGAGGCAAACAATTGGGCTAATTTGGCTGCAGACACCCGACAACAAAAATTCATTTTGTGAACACAAACTTGTTAAAAAAAAAAAAGGCCAGGTAAACAATTGGGCTGGAGACACCCGACAACCAAAATTCATTTTGTGAACACAAACTTGTTAAAAAAAAAAGGCGAGGCAAGCAATTGGGCTAATTGGGCTGCAGCCACCCGAGAACCACAATTCATTTCGTGAACACAAACTTTAAAAAAAAAAGAAGGCGAGGCAAACAATTGGGCTGCAGCCACCCGACAACCAAAATTCATTTTGTGAACACAAACTTGTTTTTAAAAAAAAGGCGAGGCAAACAATTGGGCTAATTGGGATGCACCCACCCGAGAACCAAAATTCATTTAGTGAACACAAACTTGTTTTTTTTAAAAAGGCGAGGCAAACAATTGGGCTAATTTGGCTGCAGACACCCGACAACAAAAATTCATTTTGTGAACACAAACTTGTTAAAAAAAAAAAGGCCATGTAAACAATTAATAACCATATAACCATATAACAATTACAGCACGGAAACAGGCCATCACGACCCCTCTAGTCCGTGCCGAACACATAATCTCCCCTAGTCCCATATACCTGCGCTCAGACCATAACCCTCCATTCCTTTCCCATCCATATAACTATCCAATTTATTTTTAAATGATAAAAACGAACCTGCCTCCACCACCTTCCCTGGAAGCTCATTCCACACAGCTACCACTCTCTGAGTAAAGAAGTTCCCCCTCATGTTACCCCTAAACTTCAGTCCCTTAATTCTCAAGTCATGTCCCCTTGTTTGAATCTTCCCTACTCTCAGTGGGAAAAGCTTTTCCACGTCAACTCTGTCTATCCCTCTCATCATTTTAAAAACCTCTATCAAGTCCCCCCTTAACCTCCTGCGCTCCAAAGAATAAAGCCCTAACTTGTTCAACCTTTCTCTGTAACTTAGTTGCTGAAACCCAGGCAACATTCTAGTAAATCTCCTCTGTACTCTCTCTATTTTGTTGACATCCTTCCTATAATTAGGCGACCAAAATTGTACACCATACTCCAGAATTGGCCTCACCAATGCCTTGTACAATTTTAACATTACATCCCAACTTCTATACTCAATGCTCTGATTTATAAAGGCCAGCACACCAAAAGCTTTCTTACCACCCTATCTACATGAGATTCCACTTTCATGGAACTGTGCACAGTTATTCCCAGATCCCTCTGTTCACCTACATTCTTCAATTCCCTACCATTTACCATGTACGTCCTATTTTGATTTGTCCTGCCAAGATGTAGCACCTCACACTTATCAGCATTAAACTCCATCTGCCATCTTTCAGCCCACTCTTCCAACTGGCATAAATCTCTCTGTAGACTTTGAAACTCTTCTTCATTACCCGCAACCCCACCTATCTTAGTATCATCTGCATACTTACTAATCCAATTTACCACACCATCGTCCAGATCATTGATGTACATGACATTGGGCTGGAGACACCCGACAACCAAAATTCATTTTGTGAACACAAACTTGTTAAAAAAAAAAGGCGAGGCAAGCAATTGGGCTAATTGGGCTGCAGCCACCCGAGAACCACAATTCATTTTGTGAACACAAACTTTTTTTAAAAAAGAAGGCGAGGCAAACAATTGGGCTGCATCCACCCGACAACCAAAATACATTTTGTGAACACAAACTTGTTAAAAAAAAAAGGCGAGCTAAACAATTGGGCTGCAGACACCCGACCACCAAAATTCATTTTGAGAACACAAAATTGTCAAAAAGGCGACGTAAACAATTGGGCTGCAGCCACCCGGGAACCAAAATTCATTTTGTGAACACAAACTTGTTAAAAAAAAAAAAGGCGAGGCAAACAATTGGGCTGCAGAAACCCGACAACCAAAATTAATTTTGTGAACACAAACCTGTTAACAAAAAGGCGAGGCAAAGAATTGGGCTGCAGACACCCGACAACCAAAATTCATTTTGTGAACACAAACTGGTTAAAAAAAAAAGGCGAGGTAAACAATTGGGCTGCAGACACCCGACAACCAAAATTTATTTTGTGAACACAAACTTGTTTGAAAAAAAAGGTGAGGCAAACAATTGGGCTAATTAGGCTGCAGTCACCCGAGAACCAAAATTCATTTTGTGAACACAAACTTGTTTAAAAAAAAAAGGCGGGGTAAACAATTGGGCTGCAGACACCCGACAACCAAAATTCATTTTGTGAGCACAAACGTGTTCAAAAAGGCGAGGCAAACAATTGGGCTAATTGGGCTGCAGCCACCCGGGAACCAAAATTCATTTTGTGAACACAAACTTGTTTAAAAAAAAAAGGCGAGGCAAGCAATTGGGCTAATTGGGCTGCAGCCACCCGGGAACCACAATTCATTTTGTGAACACAAACTTTAAAAAAAAAAGAAGGCGAGGCAAACAATTGGGCTGCAGCCACCCGACAACCAAAATTCATTTTGTGAACACAAACTTGTTTAAAAAAAAAGGCGAGGCAAACAATTGGGCTAATTGGGATGCACCCACCCGAGAACCAAAATTCATTTAGTGAACACAAATTGTTTTTAAAAAAAAGGCGAGGCAAACAATTGGGCTAATTTGGCTGCAGACACCCGACAACAAAAAATCATTTTGTGAACACAAACTTGTTAAAAAAAAAGGCGAGGCAAACAATTGGTCTGCAGACACCCGACAACCAAAATTCATTTTGTGAACACAAACATGTTAAAAAATAAATGGCGAGGCAAACAATTGGGCTGCAGACACCCGACAACCAAAATTCATTTTGTGAACACAAACTGGTTAAAAAAAAAGGCGAGGTAAACAATTGGGCTGCAGACACCCGACAACCAAAATTCATTTTGTGAACACAAACTTGTTTTTAAAAAAAAGGCGAGGCAAACAATTGGGCTAATTGGGATGCACCCACCCGAGAACCAAAATTCATTTAGTGAACACAAACTTGTTTTTTTTTAAAAGGCGAGGCAAACAATTGGGCTAATTTGGCTGCAGACACCCGACAACAAAAATTCATTTTGTGAACACAAACTTGTTAAAAAAAAAAAGGCCATGTAAACAATTAATAACCATATAACCATATAACAATTACAGCACGGAAACAGGCCATCACGACCCCTCTAGTCCGTGCCGAACACATAATCTCCCCTAGTCCCATATACCTGCGCTCAGACCATAACCCTCCATTCCTTTCCCATCCATATAACTATCCAATTTATTTTTAAATGATAAAAACGAACCTGCCTCCACCACCTTCCCTGGAAGCTCATTCCACACAGCTACCACTCTCTGAGTAAAGAAGTTCCCCCTCATGTTACCCCTAAACTTCAGTCCCTTAATTCTCAAGTCATGTCCCCTTGTTTGAATCTTCCCTACTCTCAGTGGGAAAAGCTTTTCCACGTCAACTCTGTCTATCCCTCTCATCATTTTAAAAACCTCTATCAAGTCCCCCCTTAACCTTCTGCGCTCCAAAGAATAAAGCCCTAACTTGTTCAACCTTTCTCTGTAACTTAGTTGCTGAAACCCAGGCAACATTCTAGTAAATCTCCTCTGTACTCTCTCTATTTTGTTGACATCCTTCCTATAATTAGGCGACCAAAATTGTACACCATACTCCAGAATTGGCCTCACCAATGCCTTGTACAATTTTAACATTACATCCCAACTTCTATACTCAATGCTCTGATTTATAAAGGCCAGCACACCAAAAGCTTTCTTTACCACCCTATCTACATGAGATTCCACTTTCATGGAACTGTGCACAGTTATTCCCAGATCCCTCTGTTCACCTACATTCTTCAATTCCCTACCATTTACCATGTACGTCCTATTTTGATTTGTCCTGCCAAGATGTAGCACCTCACACTTATCAGCATTAAACTCCATCTGCCATCTTTCAGCCCACTCTTCCAACTGGCATAAATCTCTCTGTAGACTTTGAAACTCTTCTTCATTACCCGCAACCCCACCTATCTTAGTATCATCTGCATACTTACTAATCCAATTTACCACACCATCGTCCAGATCATTGATGTACATGACATTGGGCTGGAGACACCCGACAACCAAAATTCATTTTGTGAACACAAACTTGTTAAAAAAAAAAGGCGAGGCAAGCAATTGGGCTAATTGGGCTGCAGCCACCCGAGAACCACAATTCATTTTGTGAACACAAACTTTTTTTAAAAAAGAAGGCGAGGCAAACAATTGGGCTGCATCCACCCGACAACCAAAATACATTTTGTGAACACAAACTTGTTAAAAAAAAAAGGCGAGCTAAACAATTGGGCTGCAGACACCCGACCACCAAAATTCATTTTGAGAACACAAAATTGTCAAAAAGGCGACGTAAACAATTGGGCTGCAGCCACCCGGGAACCAAAATTCATTTTGTGAACACAAACTTGTTAAAAAAAAAAAAGGCGAGGCAAACAATTGGGCTGCAGAAACCCGACAACCAAAATTAATTTTGTGAACACAAACCTGTTAACAAAAAGGCGAGGCAAAGAATTGGGCTGCAGACACCCGACAACCAAAATTCATTTTGTGAACACAAACTGGTTAAAAAAAAAGGCGAGGTAAACAATTGGGCTGCAGACACCCGACAACCAAAATTTATTTTGTGAACACAAACTTGTTTGAAAAAAAAGGTGAGGCAAACAATTGGGCTAATTAGGCTGCAGTCACCCGAGAACCAAAATTCATTTTGTGAACACAAACTTGTTTAAAAAAAAAAGACGGGGTAAACAATTGGGCTGCAGACACCCGACAACCAAAATTCATTTTGTGAGCACAAACGTGTTCAAAAAGGCGAGGCAAACAATTGGGCTAATTGGGCTGCAGCCACCCGGGAACCAAAATTCATTTTGTGAACACAAACTTGTTAAAAAAAAAAAG
Source organism: Amblyraja radiata (assembly GCF_010909765.2). NCBI lineage: Eukaryota > Metazoa > Chordata > Chondrichthyes > Rajiformes > Rajidae > Amblyraja > Amblyraja radiata. Next base: position 7,598,459 of record NC_046000.1, on the reverse strand, counting down.
GCGAGGCAAGCAATTGGGCTAATTGGGCTGCAGCCACCCGGGAACCACAATTCATTTTGTGAACACAAACTTTAAAAAAAAAAGAAGGCGAGGCAAACAATTGGGCTGCAGCCACCCGACAACCAAAATTCATTTTGTGAACACAAACTTGTTTAAAAAAAAAGGCGAGGCAAACAATTGGGCTAATTGGGATGCACCCACCCGAGAACCAAAATTCATTTAGTGAACACAAATTGTTTTTTAAAAAAAGGCGAGGCAAACAATTGGGCTAATTTGGCTGCAGACACCCGACAACAAAAAATCATTTTGTGAACACAAACTTGTTAAAAAAAAAGGCGAGGCAAACAATTGGTCTGCAGACACCCGACAACCAAAATTCATTTTGTGAACACAAACATGTTAAAAAATAAATGGCGAGGCAAACAATTGGGCTGCAGACACCCGACAACCAAAATTCATTTTGTGAACACAAACTGGTTAAAAAAAAAGGCGAGGTAAACAATTGGGCTGCAGACACCCGACAACCAAAATTCATTTTGTGAACACAAACTTGTTTAAAAAAAAGGCGAGGCAAGCAATTGGGCTAATTGGGCTGCAGCCACCCGAGAAACAAAATTCATTTTGTGAACACAAACTTGTTAAAAAAAGAAGGCGAGGCAAACAATTGGGCTGCAGCCACCCGACAACCAAAATTCATTTTGTGAACACAAACTTGTTTAAAAAAAAAACGCGAGGTAAACAATTGGGCTGCAGACACCCGACCACCAAAATTCATTTTGAGAACACAAACTTTATTTAAAAAAGGGCTGCAGCCACTTTACAGCCGCATCGAGGGGATTCACCGTGGAGTAGAGGTGCCTTCGGTGTTATTGTGGACACAAAGTTGTTAAAAAAAAAAGACGAGGCAAACAATTGGGCTGCAGCCACCCGACAACCAAAATTCATTTTATGAACACAAACTTGTTTAAAAAAAGCGAGGCAAACAATTGGGCTGCAGAATCCTGACAACCAAAATTCATTTTGTGAACACAAACTTGTTAAAAAAAAAAGCGAGGCAAACAATTGGGCTGCAGCCACCCGAGAACCTAAATTCATTTTGTGAACACAAACTTGTCAAAAAAAAAAGGCGAGGCAAGCAATTGGGCTAATTGGGCAGCAGCCACCCGAGAACCAAAATTAACTTTGTGAACACAAACTGGTTAAAAAAAAAAGGCGAGGCAAGCAATTGGGCTAATTGGGCTGCAGCCACACGGGAACCAAAATTCATTTTGTGAACACAAACTTGTTTAAAAAATAAAGGCGGGGTAAACAATTGGGCTGCAGACACCCGACAACCAAAATTCATTTTGTGAGCACAAACGTGTTCAAAAAGGAAAGGCAAACAATTGGGCTGCAGACACCCGACGACCAAAATTCATTTTGTGAACACAAACTTGTTAAAAAAAAAAGTCGATGTAAACAATTGGGCTGCAGACACCCGACAACCAAAATTCATTTAGTGAACACAAACTTGTTTAAAAAAAAGGCGAGGCAAGCAATTGGGCTAATTGGGCTGCAGCCACCCGAGAAACAAAATTCATTTTGTGAACACAAACTTGTTAAAAAAAAAAAACGCGAGGTAAACAATTGGGCTGCAGACACCCGACCACCAACATTCATTTTGAGAACACAAACTTTATTTAAAAAAAGGGCTGCAGCCACTTTACAGCCGCATCGAGGGGACTCACCGTGGAGTAGAGGTGCCTTCGGTGTTATTGTGGACACAAAGTTGTTAAAAAAAAAGACGAGGCAAACAATTGGGCTGCAGCCACCCGACAACCAAAATTCATTTTATGAACACAAACTTGTTTAAAAAAAGGCGAGGCAAACAATTGGGCTGCAAATTCCTGACAACCAAAATTCATTTTGTGAACACAAACTTGTTAAAAAAAAAAGCGAGGCAAACAATTGGGCTGCAGCCACCCGAGAACCTAAATTCATTTTGTGAACACAAACTTGTCAAAAAAAAAGGCGAGGCAAGCAATTGGGCTAATTGGGCAGCAGCCACCCGAGAACTTAAATTAACTTTGTGAACACAAACTGGTTAAAAAAAAAAAGGCGAGGCAAACAATTGGGCTAATTGGGCTACAGCCACACGGGAACCAAAATTCATTTCGTGAACACAAACTTGTTTTTAAAAAAAAGGCGGGGTAAACAATTGGGCTGCAGACACCCGACAACCAAAATTCATTTTGTGAGCACAAACGTGTTCAAAAAGGCGAGGCAAACAATTGGCTGCAGAAACCCGACAACCAAAATTCATTTTGTGAACACAAACATGTTAAAAAAAAAATGGCGAGGCAAACAATTGGGCTGCAGACATCCGACAACCAAAATTCATTTTGTAAACACAAACTGGTTAAAAAAAAAAGACGAGGTAAACAATTGGGCTGCAGACACCCGACAACCAAAATTCATTTTGTGAACACAAACTTGTTAAAAAAAAAAAGGCGAGGCAAACAATTGGGCTGCAGCCACCCGACAACCAAAAATCTTTTTATGAACACAAACTTGTTAAAAAAAAAAGGCGAAGCAAACAATTGGGCTAATTGGGATGCAGCCACCCTTGAACCAAAATACATTTAGTGAAAACAAACATGTTAAAAAAAAAGGCGAGGCAAACAATTGGGCTAATTTGGCTGCAGACACCCTATAACATATAACATATAACCATATAACAATTACAGCACGGAAACAGGCCATCTCGACCCCTCTAGTCCGTGCCGAACACATAATCTCCCCTAGTCCCATATACCTGCGCTCAGACCATAACCCTCCATTCCTTTCCCATCCATATAACTATCCAATTTATTTTTAAATGATAAAAACGAACCTGCCTCCACCACCTTCACTGGAAGCTCATTCCACACAGCTACCACTCTCTGAGTAAAGAAGTTCCCCCTCATGTTACCCCTAAACTTCAGTCCCTTAATTCTCAAGTCATGTCCCCTTGTTTGAATCTTCCCTACTCTCAGTGGGAAAAGCTTTTCCACGTCAACTCTGTCTATCCCTCTCATCATTTTAAAAACCTCTATCAAGTCCCCCCTTAACCTTCTGCGCTCCAAAGAATAAAGCCCTAACTTGTTCAACCTTTCTCTGTAACTTAGTTGCTGAAACCCAGGCAACATTCTAGTAAATCTCCTCTGTACTCTCTCTATTTTGTTGACATCCTTCCTATAATTAGGCGACCAAAATTGTACACCATACTCCAGAATTGGCCTCACCAATGCCTTGTACAATTTTAACATTACACCCCAACTTCTATACTCAATGCTCTGATTTATAAAGGCCAGCACACCAAAGCTTTCTTTACCACCCTATCTACATGAGATTCCACTTTCATGGAACTGTGCACAGTTATTCCCAGATCCCTCTGTTCACCTACATTCTTCAATTCCCTACCATTTACCATGTACGTCCTATTTTGATTTGTCCTGCCAAGATGTAGCACCTCACACTTATCAGCATTAAACTCCATCTGCCATCTTTCAGCCCACTCTTCCAACTGGCATAAATCTCTCTGTAGACTTTGAAACTCTTCTTCATTACCCGCAACCCCACCTATCTTAGTATCATCTGCATACTTACTAATCCAATTTACCACACCATCGTCCAGATCATTGATGTACATGACAAACAACAGTGGACCCAACACAGATCCCTGTGGCACCCCACTCGTCACTGGCCTCCAACCTGACAAACAACCATCCACCATTACTCTCTGGCATCTCCCATTCAGCCACTGTTGAATCCATCTTGCTATTCCACCATTAATACCCAACCATTGAACCTTCTTAACCAACCTTCCATGAGGAACCTTGTCAAAGGCCTTACTGAAGTCCATATACACAACATCCACTGCTTTACCCTCATCAATTTCCCGAGTAACATCTTCTACCCTACAACCAAAATTCATTTTGTGAACACAAACGTGTTCAAAAAGGCAAGGCAAGCAATTGGACTGCAGCCACCCGAGAGCCAAAATTCATTTAGTGAACACAAACTTGTTAAAAAAAAGGCGAGGCAAACCATTGATCTGCAGACACCCGACAACCAAAATTCATTTTGTGGACACAAACGTGTTAAAAAAAAATAGGAGGCAAACAATTGGGCTGCAACCACCCGACAACCAAAATTCATTTTGTGAACACAAATTTGTTTTAAAAAAAAAGGCGAGGCAAACAATTGGGCTGCAGCCACCCGAGAACCAACATTCATTTAGTGAACACAAACTTGTTAAAAAAAAAGGCGAGGCAAACAATTGGGCTAATTTGGCTGCAGACACCCGACAACCAAAATTCATTTTGTGAACACAAACTTGTTAAAAAAAAAAAGGCGAGGTAAACAATTGGACTGCAGGAACCCGACAACCAAAATTAATTTTGTGAACACAAACCTGCTAACAAAAAGGCGAGGTAAACAATTGGGCTGCAGACACCCGACCACCATAATTCATTTTGTGAACACAAACTTTATTTAAAAAGGGCTGCAGCCACTTTACTGCCGCATCGAGGGGACTCACCGTGGAGTAGAGGTGCCTTCAGTGTTATTGTGGACACAAAGTTGTTAAAAAAAAAAGACGGGGCAAACAATTGGGCTGCAGAATCCTGACAAACAAAATTCATTTTGTGAACACAAACTTATTTAAAAAAAAGGCGAGGCAAACAATTGGGCTGCAGCCACCCGAGAACCAAAATTCATTTTGTGAACACAAACTTGTCAAAAAAAAAGGCGAGGCAAGCAATGGGGCTAATTGGGCAGCAGCCACCCGAGAACCAAAATTAATTTTGTGAACACAAACTGGTTAAAAAAAAAGGCGAGTCAAACAATTGGGCTGCAGACACCCGACAACCAAAATTCATTTTGTGAACACAAACTGGTTAAAAAAAAGGCGAGGCAAACAATTGGGCTAATTGGGCTGCAGCCACCAGACAACCAAAATTCATTTTGTGAGCACAAACTTGTTAAAAAACAAAAGGCGTGGCAAACAATTGGGCAAATTGGGCTGCAGCCACACGGGAACCAAACATGTTAAAAAAAAAAAAGGCGAGGCAAACAATTGGGCTGCAGGAACCCGACAACCAAAATTAATTTTGTGAACACAAACCTGTTAACAAAAAGGCGAGGCAAACAATTGGGCTGCAGACACCCGACAACCAAAACTCATTTTGTGAACACAAACTTTAAAAAAAAGGCTGCAGCCACTTTACAGCCGCATCTAGGGGACTCACCGTGGAGTAGAGGTGCCTTCGGTGTTATTGTGGACACAAAGTTGTTAAAAAAAAGACGAGGCAAACAATTGGGCTGCAGACACCCGACAACCAAAATTCAATTTGTGAACAAAAACTAGTTTAAAAAAAGACGAGGCAAACAATTGGGCTACAGCCAGCCGAGAACCAAATTTCATTTTGTGAACACAAACATGTTAAAAAAAAAAGGCGAGGCAAACAATTGGGCTGCAGCCACCCGACAACCAAAATTCATTTTGTTAACACAAACTTGTTAAAAAAAGAAGGCGAGGGAAACAATTGGGCTGCAGACACCCGACAATCAAAATTCATTTTGTTAACACAAACTTGTTTTAAAAAAAAAAGGAGAGGTAAACAATTGGTCTGCAGACACCCGACAACCAAAATTCATTTTGTGAAGACAATCTTGTTTAAAAAAAAAAGGCGAGGCAAACAATTGGGCTAATTGGGCTGCAGCCACCCGAGAACCAAAATTCATTTTGTGAACACAAACTTGCTAAAAAAAAAAAAAGGCGAGGCAAACAATTGGGCTGCAGAAACCCGACAACCAAAATTAATTTTGTGAACACAAACCTGTTAACAAAAAGGCGAGGCAAACAATTGGGCTGCAGACACGCGACAACCAAAATTCGTTTTGTGAACACAAACTTGTTTAAAAAAAAAGGTGAGGCAAACAATTGGGCTGCAGACACCCGACAACCAAAATTCATTTTGTGAACACAAACGTGTTCAAAAAGGCGAGGCAAGCAATTGGGCTGCAGCCACCCGGGAACCAAAATTCATTTAGTGAACACAAATTTTTATTTTAAAAGGCGAGGCAAACAATTGGTCTGCAGACACCCGACAACCAAAATTCATTTTGTGAAAACCAACTTGTTAAAAAAAAGGCGAGGCAAACAATTGGGCTAATTGGGCTGCAGCCACCCGTGAACCAAAATTCATTTTCTGATCACAAACCTGTTTAAAAAAGGCGAGGCAAACAATTGGGCTGCAGACACCCGACAACCAAAATTCATTTTGTGAACACAATCTTGTTAAAAAAAAAGTCGAGGCAAACAATTGGGCTAAATGGGCTGCAGCCTCCCGACAACCAAAATTCATTTTGTGAACACAAACTTGCTAAAAAAAAAAGGCGAGGTAAACAATTGGGCTGCAGAAACCCGACAACCAAAATTCATTGTGTGAACAGAAACTTGTTTAAAAAAAAGGCGAGGTAAACAATTGGGCTGCAGACAGCCGACAACCAAAATTCATTTTGTGTACACAATCTTGTTTAAAAAAAAGTCGAGGCAAACAAATGGGCTAATTGGGCTGCAGCCACCCGAGAACCAAAATTCATTTTGTGAACACAAACTTGCTAAAAAAAAAAGGCGAGGCAAGCAATTGGGCTGCAGAAACCCGACAACCAAAATTAATTTTGTGAACACAAACCTGTTAACAAAAAGGCAAGGCAAACAATTGGGCTGCAGACACCCGACAACCAAAATTCGTTTTGTGAACACAAATGTGTTTAAAAAAAAAGTCAAGCAAACAATTGGGCTGCAGACACCCGACAACCAAAATTCATTTTGAGAACACAAAATTGTCAAAAAGGCGAGGCAAACAATTGGGCTGCAGACACCCGACAACCATAATTCATTTTGTGAACACAATTTTTTTTTGAAGGCTGCAGCCACTTTACAGCCGCAACGAGGGGACTCACCGTGGAGTGGAGGTGCCTTCGGTGTTATTCGCAACTCAGAGAGCCGTGACCATCTCGCTTCCTGGGTCTGGCAGAGACTGAGGCACGACACTTCCTGGTTTTATAGCCCCTCCCCCTGTCGCCAGCGGGGGCAGCAGAGAGAATGGGGAAATTTGTAAAAACATTAATATCTCTTTCATTTTTCATCGACGGAAAAACTTTCTCCGCACTCATACGGCGGAGTGGGGCTCTGAGCGAAGTGGCCAAAAATGACGGCCGTAGGTGGCGGCGTTCTCTCGGGAATCGCAGCACAGTCGGCCAAAAGCGGTCAAGATCAGAGATTTAGTAATATAGATATATATATATAAACACCCAAACAAACATACACACAGAAGCCCAGAAGTAGTTCCTAGTCTTGCCCTTATTAGCTGCGCAGACCTACTAGCGGGAATATTCGTGGACACTTTTAATCTCTCCCTACTCCGTTCTAATGTACCACCTGTTTCAAGATGGCCATCATCATCCCAGTGCCAAAGAAAAACATCTCTCCTGCCTTGCCATCCACCATAACGAAATAATTTGTCTGTCAGTCTGGCAGTCAATTTTATTCGTCACGTGCACATAAAGTGCAGTGAATTGAATTTGCCAGCAGCTGTACAATAAAAAAGCACACAATGCACAATACAATTTCAACACAAACATATACCACAGCATTCATCACTGTGGTGGAAGGCACAACATTTGGTCAGTCCTCCTTCATTCCCACCGAGGTCGGGACCACAACCCTCCGCAGTCGCCGCTGCAGGCGTCCAAATATGCAGACAAGGTAAGTCCAGGTAGGTCCTGATTCGGTGCCTCTCCACCGGAGACCGCGGCTTCAAGATGGTGTAGGCCGCTGGCCGGCGGTCGAAAATCTAAAGTCCCCGCCGCGCCGCCGCCAGAAGAACCGCAGACCGCAGTGCCGGCGGTCTAAGATCTTCTCCAGGGATCCCCGGCGAGGGGTCCCGCTCCGGGGGTTCATTCCCCGCCGCGCCCGCAGTAGAAGTAGGCCGCGGGCCGGCGGTCGGAGCTCTTCACCTCCGGGATCCCGTACGGGGGATCCCAGGCTCCAGACGCCGCGCCAGCAGGAGCTCCGCAGACCGCTATTGTTGAGACCGCAGTAGTCGTGGCCGAGTGGTTAAGGCGATGGACTAGAAATCCATTGGGGTTTCTCCGCGCAGGTTCGAATCCTGCCGACTACGGGACCAGCAAATCCGCTCGAAATTACCAGCGTGTATGTGTAACTTTTCATGGGCCTTTGGTTGTCTGCTGCCAGAGTAAACACCTAATCTATTTCCTGTGGTTCCAGGCTGCACACTGGGTCGAATTAACTTCATACAATTTCATTGTTGACTCCTGTCCGAATCCTTGGAACCTCTGTCACACGTACATTGTTTCTCATGTAAACCAACGCCCACGAGGAAGCGAATATTGGAATTCCCTTCCTAAAAGAGCCGTGGATAAGTGATTGACTAACATTTGAATTTCTATGAATGTTTTGAAGTCGGGTGGATGAATGATTATAACATATTGTGTGAAAGGTCACCGTGTAGTTTGGAATGCAATGTTGAGACCATCTACTGTTTATTGTCAAGTGTGTCGATGAACAGTGAAACGTATGTTGTTGCGTGCTATCCAGTTCACGAAACAACTATAATGATTGCAATGGTTCAATGGTTTAGTGGTGTCTTTACTGCCACTCGTAGCAGTTAGAATGAATATATTTATTTGCACACAGTTTAGTGACGATCCGCGAACGTAAGCACAATCGCTCCTGGTCATTAAATAATGTACGGAAAAGCCCACTGTTTCCAGTCCCCAAAGCATGGGGATTGACAATTTGCGAATTATGAACACTGTATATTATAAACTGTACAAGCGGAGGTGAAGGCGTTGCAGAGGAGCCGATGCGAAGTCAGCCATGTGTTAGGGTAGGGAGAAGGACAAGGGGGGTGGGAAGGAAATTGGGTTTCTTGGGGAGAAAAATTAGGGAGAAGTTCCTGTTGGGAAGTTAGAACAGGGTGCTTAAAATTGGAAAAAATAATTGTTCAGGCCGTTAGGTTTGTAAGCTACCGTCTCTGAATATGGGATGGTGTCCCGTAATTTTGCTTGTGACCTCATAGTTGAGGAGTCCCAGGACAGTAACGTCACCTGGACAGAAATGCTACACTATCGCTTTACCGCTTTCAAGGACCCAAGCAGTCTTTCCATGTGCGGCAGAGGTTCACCTGCACCGCCATCAACCTCATCAATTGTATCCGCTTCTCTAGATGTCAGCTGCTCTACATCGGTGAGACCTAGCGTAGGCTTGGCGATCGCTTCGCCGAACACCTCCGCTCTGTTCGCAATAACCAAGCTGATCTCCCGGTGGCTTAGCACTTCAAATTCCCCCTCCCATTCAGAATCAGAACTTTCTGTCCTCGGCCTCCTCCATGGCCAGAGTGAGGACCACCGTATATGGGGGGATCAGCACGTCATATTTCGCTTGGGCAGTTTGCAACCCAGCGGTATTAACATTGTCTTCTCTAATTTCAGGTAGTCCTTACTTTCTCCTCCCCTTCGCAGTTTTCCCGCAGTCAACTGGCACCTCCTCTTCCTTTCTCCCCCCCCCCCCCCCCCCCCCCCCCCCCCCCACCTCCCCACACTCACATTAGTCTGAAGAAGGGTTTCGGCACGAAACGTTGCCTATTCCCTCCACTCCATAGTCACAGCCTCCCCGTTGAGTTGCTCCAGCATTTATGTCGACCTTCGATTTTCCAGTATCTGCAGTTCCTTCTTAAACATGAAAGACCGATGTTAATTCTCATGGATTGGAGGTTCTAGCGAACCTGATCGGGGTTTACCTACAAATCGGGGGCTTAGATTGTAGAGCATTCCTCCGCCACGACGCGCTGAAATCTGGATCCAATCACTTGTGTGGGGGGTAAAGGTAGAAATTCGGATGACTTGTAAGTATCTCCAACCCTTGAATCGACAAGCCATTGGAGAGATATTATGCTCATCTAAGACTTGTGCAATGAGAAAGCCTCAGTTGTGGAAGTTAATGTCGCCCACTACGACAACTGTGCACATTTTAATAACTGTTAACATTATATTGCTCTATCATTTGTCATGTTTTTGGAAGTCTACAGCTTAATTACATTAGATTGCACCTTTCGCATTTCTGAGCTTTGTGGACGAATACAACTCTGTGCCACCGTAACATTATATCTGATTAGTAGGGCAACTAGTTCACTTCTTTTAGTTCCTTCTCTATCATGTATGAAACATCAAAACCCTGAAAAGCTGAGCTGAAATTTCTGCCCCTCCCGCCAACAAATATTAGTAATGGCAACCATCATAGTTCGAAGCTCTAAATCCTTTAAGATGCAGGCTCTGCTATGCACGCGAACACTTGCGCAGAAATAAACACGCATCAGCCATTCGGTTTCACCACACCCTGAAAAATCTTCTTGTCTTCCATCCGTTTATCGTTACCGGTAATAGCCTCTAACTTCCCAACAGTTCTTCTATTTGCGCATCCTCTACGCTGGTTTCCACCACCCGTTCCAACTAATTGAAGCCCTCCCGCGTAGCACTACCGAGCTCACTCAAAGTGCATTGTATCCTCCAATTCACGTGTAACCAGATCATTTGGTAAAGGTGAATTCTGCCCCAGAATAGTTGTCAGAGGTAAAGATCTGAATAGCGGATCTGGCATACTCCGTGGATTATAGCCCTCGTGACCCTGAAATTCAACGTCTAACTGAACTCCTCGTTCCATGTAGTCAGTCTGCTGGACCTCATCCAGTTGCCTACAAATGGTATGTGTGCAACAAGTATAATGACATCCGGTTGTTCAACATCCGCAATGGGACCAGTCTGAAGAAGGGTTTCGGCCCGAAACGTTACCTATTTCCTTCGCTCCATAGATGCTGCTGCACCCGCTGTGTTTCTCCAGCAATTTTGTGTACCTATCCGCAATGGGAATGTTCTTTAGCAGCTCCGAATCAACATGCCGCGAGTACCGAGATGCAGCACCTCATCCCAGAGGTATGATTACGGCCACATAATATTCTGACTGCTCCACTAAGCAATGAGTTCCCCATCTGAATCGCGCTGTCTGCTCCTACACATTCGCGGTCTGCATCCAAACCAGGTCTAGTGCCCGAGAACAGACTGCTTCTGCTGCTGTTCTCCCCTCACGTTTCACCCGCAACAGGGTACACGTGTTCTCCGGGAAGTGGGTAGGTGTCAAATGGGATTTCTGCATCACTTCTGCACCGATGCCTGTATGCACCTGAGATACGACTACCTCACTGTAACACCTAGCTATGACGTTATCTTGCTCGCAGACAATTCTGCAGCTATCCAGCCGCATCTACAGTTCACAGCCGTCAATGAGGAGCTCCGGCAGGACGTACTTCGGGGTACAGGTCAAGTCTTCGGGGAAATCCGATCTCACACGTCCTGCAAGAAAAGTATAATTATGTATTAACTGACATTTACAATGTACCACAACTAGCGCAAATTTAAGTATAAAAGAAGCGGTCTGAAACAGGACCCGATCCGAAACGTCACCTATTCATGTTTTCCAGGGATGCTTCGTGACCTACTGCGTTACTCCAGCATTTAGTCTTTCCTACATAAAGCATCATCTGCAATTCCTTATTTCAAAAGATCAACATGACTTTATATCACTCTCACGGCCTCACAGAATACTTTCAAGCCGATTGCAGATGGAGCGTGAATCAAGAAAGTGTGAAGTGCCGCACGTTGTGAGATTGAATGTAAGGTGAAAATATACAATAAGTGTCAAGACCGTGCACAACCTACAGAGGGATCTTGAGGTGCAAGTCTTTTAAGGTGCCAATACATGTGAACAAAGCATAAGGTATGCTTGCCTTCTGTAAGAGGGAATTTTGTGTTAAACCTCTACCCTGAATCTCGTTTTGCTAGGGCCCAGCTCAGTGAGAAACATGCACAAAATAACACATATCGTAGTTTCTCGAACAAATCGGTTTATTGAATGTCTTACCAGTGCGCAGTATTAATATTCGGAGAACACCAAAGTATATCAAAGATTCACAGTACCTATTGCATTTTTATATTCTCACAACAACATGGTTACATGTGGATTCCACAATTTTGAAATGAGTCATTATTGATCATCGTCTCTGTATAGCCACACATATGCCTTTCCCCGGAAATATATTTAACCTAATGCTCCCTGTTACTTAAAGAAAAACCCTCTCCCATTTGAATACACTTTGGCGCCGTAAATGTCAGTAATCCTGATTAGTTTTATTACACTGCTCTTAGTTTACAACCTCCAATGTTTATTTTAACTAAAGGAACTGTGCTGAGGAATCAATCTATTTATTGCCTCAGCAATATTCTTAATTGCACAATGATGGACATTTATACCATGCTTCCCTGTATGTAAGATCTTGGGTTAAACGTACTACAAACAACTCTTCTTCTTTACAATTTTCAAAAATTCCGACACCTCATTGCATGAGGTTCTGAGGGTAAGCATGTGGAAGTGTTGAATCAGAAACGAAAGCCTTTCGATAGGCTCCATTTGTAATATTGCTTACTGTTCTTTTCACCCAAGTAGAGGAAGGATGTGAATGCTCTGGAAAGGATGCGCATGCGGTTTCCCAGAATGATAACTGGATTACAGGACGTGTGCTAGAAATAAAAATAAATTGAATTGGACAGACTTACATTGTGTTCCCTGGGCCGCCCGAGGTTGAGGGGAGAACTACTAGATGTATAAAAAACTATGAGAACAAGGATGAGGTAGGCCGTCACATCACTTTTCCAGGATGAAAATAATAAACGCTGGAGGGCATAGATTTTATGTGGGCGGGGCAATGTTCTTCGGAAATATGCGGGATAAACTCTTTAACGGTAGTGATGATTCAGTGCGCCAGTGGCATTTAATAGCTTTCTGGCTAGCCACGTGGATAAACATGGAATGGAGGGATATTGATTATGTGCGGGCGGATTAGAGCAGGTTTGTGGCACAGGCATTGTGAGCTGGGGGGGCTGTTCATAAACTTTGCGGAACTACGTTCTAAGCCAAACTAATACAATTGCCTTCGAAAATCAACCTGTACCTCACATAGCAGTTTCCCACACGGACAATACGCCGCTCCACCTTACATTTCCCTCTTCCTATTTGGCTGCCATGCGTCGCAATGAGCCAGACAAACCGCTATTTCGCATATATCTCGCCGCTGCTGTGCTCCACATGCGACGTTGAAAGAACCCGTGTTTGTACCATATGGGAGAAAGCTTGTATCTCCTTCTCCCTGTGCAAGTGCGATGTTGTTCGAAATAAGATGGTTTCTGTTGGACCTGATGAACAGATTAATTTATTTTCAACATCTGTGTTACATCAGCACTGTCGAATCCTCCAGCGTTCTATCCGTAAATGGTTAACAATAGCAACTTGTTCGTGGAATATCATTACCGCAAATCTCCTTCGGGACTGATCGTGTCATCGCAAGTTATCTCCCTCCAATAAATAAACGTCGCTGTTAATGAGGTATAACGGCGTTAGAGAGAAGGATACCGCAGTGTTCTGGCTGAGATCTCCTGCTCTAAGTCGAGGAGAGGTAGGAGCATTCTCTGGAAACAGGAGAGTGTGCTGCGACAATAATGGTTCGCCAAGTGAAAAATGCGGAACGGGTTGCTGGAACGGATAAAAATGTTTTCTGGTTTGCCGAATATATTTTTGCAAATTATGACTGGTTGACGGTAGATTTCCGACTTACGCATGCACTTGCTACCATTCAAGTGATTTACTATCCGCTCCTCGCCATTATTGCTGTTCCTGGTAAGTTATTCATTTCCAGTTTAATAATATAAACAGCATATGATTGCAATTTATCTTGTTATCTGTGCCACATTTCTTGCAGTCTTTGTTCATTTTCTCCAGCTATTAGTTCTGCAAACCTTTGGCAACTACAATGCAGTTGCTGAATTCACTTGCCCACCACTACCTGCCACCTGTACGCTATTAGCGTTTGCTTGCTATCCGCCACTTTCCTGTTGGTTGCCTTGAATTGCTAATTGTTTTTCGTCTCCATAAAATTCACTCCTCCACGACATGCGATAACTGCAGCTGAAAGCTGTTAGTATTTTTCGTTGACATGCATTTGTGTATCATATCTGTAGAGGTCGAAAATTTATTGCCTTAATGCAAGTGCGTATTGAGCCACTGAGTATAATAACAATGGCTGGGAAGTTAACGGAAAACTGTGTGAACGACAGGATTACCTTACCACCGATGCCACAGATTTTCTTGCAAACTTCAGATTTGCTATCCTTTCGCTTGCTTTCGTATTAAAATACTTAACACTCAGCGCAAATGGCGAAGATCCCATCACCGATCCCTGTCATCTACCAGTAATCATTTACCGTTGGTCGCACAAACAATTCTCAGGCTTCACCCTCCGTCTCCTACTACGAATAAGGTTTTAGAAACATAGACACGTAGAAAATAGGTGCAGGAGTAGGCCATTCGGCCCTTCGAGCCTGCAACGTCATTCAGTATGATCATGGCTGATCATCGAACTCAGTATCCTTCTCACCATACCCCCTGATCCCCTTAGCCACAAGGACCACATCTAACTCCCTCTTAAATATAGCGAATGAATTGGCTTCAACTACCTTCTGTGGCAGAAATTTCCAGAGATTCACCACTCTCTGTGTGAAAAATGTTTTTCTCACCTCGGTTCTAAAAGACTTCCCCTTATCCTTAAACTGTGACCCCTTGTTCTGGACTTCCCCAACATCGGGAACAATCTTCCTGCATCTAGCCTGTCCAACACCTTAAGAATTGTGTACGTTTCTATAAGACGTACACAATCTTGTTCAAGGTGTCACTTTTTCCAAGCTTTCAACTCTTTCCTTCGAATCATTTGTGAATGAATGTGAAGTTTAATTTGTTTTAGTTCTAATGAATGAGTGCGCGACCTTTTGCAATTTGAAGGAACCTGATAATAGAAAAATAAGTGGCGAAAGGGTAAAATTTATGTCCGGCAGTGAACTAATCAGATCCTGGGATTCCTCCTGCTCACCAATTTAATTGTGAGAATAAAGAATAAAGTAATTCGTGAGAATAAAGTCATTCGCAGCAGGAATCTGAGCTTAATTTCATGATCAATATTTGTGACATGTGTTGTATCTTTGCTTAAAGAATGTGTCTTTGAGGCATCCCTCAGTTCTTATTTAATTCTAACTTTGCAAAAAACGTATATTCATCTGGAATATTTAACTTGCTGCGTCCCTTGTTTAACTTTGTGCCAAATATTACGTTTCTTTACGAATTCTTCTGCGATTAATTGCAAAAAAAACATTTACTACAACGTATTTCCAGGAAATGATAATGTCTTTATTTTGTCAATGCAGAAACCCCGTTTCAATCTGATCTTTTAAATCCCTGTTTGTTCCATTCCTGGCAGTGAACGTGGTGACAATCGTGGTCCTGTCCCGTGGAAAGTGCGGTCTCTCCAAAGGAGTCACTCTCTATCTGGTCGCCATGGCGACGGCGGATCTACTGGTCGTTGTCATTGACCTGATACTGAGGCAGTTACCAATTGTATTTCAGAATCGTATTGTTTTCTTGTGGAACCTCCCCGTGTGTAATATCCACGCTGTCCTGCTTTATGCGACCACCGACTGTTCTGTCTGGTTCACGGTCACGTTCACGTTTGATCGGTTTGTCGCTATTTGTTGTCAGAAGCTGAAAAGTAAATACTGTACCGCGAGAACAGCTGCCGTGGTTGTGGGGACAGTAGTCGTGCTGAGCTGTTTAAAGAACATATTTTGGTATTTCATGCTCACAACGGAATATAATGTTTTTAATTTCCCGTGGTTTTGTAGGGGGGCACCAGGTGCCTATCGGTCAGTGGTCTGGGGATCAATCGAGCTCCTTCATTATATCCTGACCCCTCTGATCCCATTGGTGCTGGTTTTCCTGCTTAATGTTTTAACCATCAGACATGTATTAGTCGCCAGCAGAGCCCGCGGGAGGCTCCGGGGTCCCATCGGTGGGGAGAGTCCCAGAGACCCGGAGATGGAGAAACGCAGGAAATCCCTAATTTTACTGTTCGTAGTCTCGGGGAATTTCATCCTGTTATGGGTACTGTTTACAGTGTATTCAATCTGGGTGCGACTGGATAATTCCTTCGCTGCGATTCCGCTGCCACCAGATTCTGTACGAGAACTGGGCTCAATGCTGCAGCTCTTGAGCTGTTGCACAAACACTGCCCTTTACGCCGTGACCCAGACTCATTTCAGGAAACAGCTAAAGGAGTTGGTGAAATCTCCCCTCAATTTAATTGCAGGGCGCTTGCAGCGTTGAGATGATCTAGGAAATCCGTAGCTGCACCCAGATCCCCACCTCCCCTCTGTGAGGGCCCATGTCACTCCCGTGTTGACCAAGTCAGTTGCGTCACTATGTCTCCACACATTACGTCGGTCCCTGCATCCACGGTCAGATCGGAGTCACGCCTCTTCAACATCGCTCCTCGAACGTGGGCATTGTCGTTTCAGGGCTGAAAGCCCGCACGTTCCACACTACCCGGGTTCACCGGCTGAACATATTCCCATTGAGTGAAATTGATTAATTCTTCTCTCTCTCTCTCTCTCTCTCTCTCTCTTGCCCAATCTATCTCTCTATACTACGCTGTTGTGCAACCCTCTATACTCGACCAACTAATCTCTCTCTGGCACCACTCTCAGTCTTATCGCTCATAGGAGCATCCCTCAGACTCCGACTCCCAGAAGATCTAGCTCTCGTAGGTATAGCTCTCTCTCTCATCGTCTCTCAGATGTCGCTCTTATCTCTCTTCTCTCTTCTCTCTCTCCTATCTCTCTATCTCTCTCTCTCTCTACTCTCTCTCTCTCTCTCTCTCTCCTCTCTCTCTTCTCTCTCTCTCTCTCTCCTCTCTCCTCCCTCTCCCTCCCTCTCTGCTGGCGATCTCTCTCTGTCTGTCTGTCTCTCTCTCTCTCTCTCTCTCTCTTTCTCTCTCTGTCTGTCCCTTTCAATAGGATATTGTCAATTTGCTGAGGTTGATTATGTCCAATTAACAGCTAACAAATATGCCATTCCTTGGCTTGCATCTGAGTAAAATGTAATTCAAAGCCCATGTATGGTTTGCGATTTTGTTAAGGATACTGCCAGCCTATCACCTGTGAGTGACTGAACTGCCAGCCCACCAGCCGTGAGTGACTGCACCGCCAGCCCACCAGCCGTCAGTGACTGAACTGCCAGCCCACCAGCCGTGAGTAACTGCACTGCCAGCCCACCAGCCGTGAGCAAGTGAACTTCCAGCCCGTCAGCCCAATAATCCATTCAGTCCATCCTCTCCCCTTCTCTCTCACAGAGCCTGTCACCTGTTTTGGGCAGAATTTCTGGCGTTTCTCAGCTGACAGCCTGCCAGGTCCGAGTGACTGTAATGCCAGGTCTCAGTAACTGAGCTGCCTGGCATTAGTGACTGAGCTGCCATCCCAAGAATCCATTCGGCCCACTTTGTCCATACTAGCCGTTTGGGACTGGTTTCCAGAGGGCTATTCTGGACATTGTGGGCCAAATGGATTCTTGGGGTGACAGCTCAGTTACTCAAGACTGATGTGCTGGCAGCTCACTCACTCACGGCTGGTGGGCGTGCAGTTGACTCACGGCTATACCTTGAAATTCCATTTCAAGCTGGGTGCAGGGCCACCAAACTCAAGTGCAGTTTCATGCCACTTCAAGCAGAGTGCAGGGCCACCAAATGCTAGTGCATGGCTGATATTGCATTGTGTTTTAGCACGGTTGACAAGGACAAATTGTGGATAATGAGACGACATTGCCGTCTGCACCAATTATGAGGAGGTTTCGTACGGCCACATTTTGTCCTTTCCTGTTATCCGTAATTAATATATACGGCAGCTCGCAGCGCATTTCTTCAATTTTCCTTCTATTTTGCTATGCCAACATTTTCCTATCTGAAGAAGGGTATCGACTCGAAACGTCACCCATTCCTTATCTTCAGAGATGCTGCCTGTCCCGCTGAGGTACTCCAACTTTTTGTGTCTATCTTCGGTTTAAACCAGCATCTGCAGTTCCTTCCTACACACTTTCAGATCTCTCTTCCATTTGTGTCAAAATGGCCCGCAGCCAGATTTGCCTATCCCATGGTATTTAGAAACATAGAAACATAGAAAACAGGTGCACGAGGAGGCCAGTCGGCCCTTCGAGCCAGCAGCGCCATTCATTGTGAACATGGCTGATCATCCCCTATCAATAACCCGTGCCAGCCTTCTCCCCATATCCCTTGACTCCACTAGCCCCTAGAGCGCTATCTAACTCTCTCTTGAATCCACCCTGTGACTTGGCCTCCACTGCCCTCTGTGGCAGGGAATTCCATAAATTCACAACTCTCTGGGTGAAAACGTTTTTTCTCACCTCAGTCTTAAATGACCTCCCCTTTATTCCAAGACTGTGGCCCCTCATTCTGGACTCGCCCAACATTGGGAACATTTTTCCTGTATCTTGCTTGTCCAGTCCTTTTATAATTTTATATGTTTCTATAAGATCATCCGCCCGATGGCTATTCAGTATTCTAGGCAAGTTCCTTCATTACTCCCTAAATTATTCCGTACGCGTGATTGTAAATGATTCGTTTTCCATTACTCCTGAAAAGTAAAAAATCCCCAGCCAACGACGAGTTACGTCACGAGGAACGGCGAACGGCTCACCAGTCGCTCACGTGAGCATTGATGAATGATTAAGAAGGAACTGCAGGTGCTGGATAATCGAAAGTAGACAAAAGTGCTGGAGAAGCTCGGCGGGTGAGGCAGCATCGATACATGCTTAGATTTTTAGCTGTAATCCCACGCGCAGAGAAGTAATAGGATATGGCTCATTTGATTGACATCACGTCACTTCACACAATGGGTAAAAGCCAATCTCTATCCAGTGGCCTGCGTACGTTTAAATCTATTAATACTGATAGTTATTATTCCCATTGTGTCACCGGAGTAAACACATCAATCCGCTTTCTATCAGAAACTGATGGCTGGTACGTGATGTCACCGAGATGAGTGTAAACGAGGAAACTTGCTGCAAATAAAAATCCTCTTGTGGGAACGGAAATAATTATATAATTATATAACATTATTAATCTTCGCAAAAGAACACCGGTCTGGATATTATTATTCGCCTAAATATCATCGGAATGTGTTCTTTCCACAGAGGGGCAAGTGATCAGTTCTGCCGCTCAGCATGATCTGACGGGACACGATGACGTGTTCAACCTAACAATCAGATCAACGGGTCCTAAGTTCTCGGGTGGGATGGAGCATCAGGTCTGCCGTTGAGTTATCCGCAAACTGTGGATGGTTAGCCAGAAGAGACCGTCATCATCCAGAATGACAGAGCTCGCACTTGCTTGCTTTCTTTGCACAGCACTGTGCACCCACATGGACCGATAGGAGATGAATGATGGATCAGAGTTTGTGCTGATTGCTTGATGTAGTCGAGTTTATAACTACTGTGGAGACAACAACCTTCTGTTGTCCTGGGCCTCCTCCACGGCCAGAGTGAGCAACGCCGTAAATTGGAGGAACAGCACCTCATATTCCGCTTGGGTAGGCTGCATCCTGGTGGCATGAACATTGAATTCTCACAATTCAGTTAACCCTTGCTGTCTCCTCCCCTTCCTACCTAAGCCCTCTGGCTCCTTCTCCTTTTTTCGTTTCTTCTCACCGACTCCCCTCACCCCCTATCAGTCTGAAGAAGGGTTTCGGCCCGAAACATTGCCTATCTCCTTCGCTCCATTGATGCTGCTGCACCCGCTGAGTTTCTCCAGCATTTTTGTGTACCTTCTGTTAATGCTCAGAAGCGTAGAAGAGGAGACAAGATCGTGAATTGACGATTCAAGTTTTCTGTGGTGTAGCGGATATCATGATCTCTTTAAACTCGAAAGGTCCCCAGTTCAAGCCTGGGCAGAAACTTATATTTTACAGGCTTCGCGGTTTGTCGGTTTCGCGGTTAACACCCTCCCCCAGACAACGCCACCCTTCCTGACGAGCTAAACCATTTCTATGCTCGCTTTGACCGAGATAACAAAACCCCAGCCATCAAAGTTGCTCCACCCCCAAATGAACAACCCCTCAGTCTCTCCACCTCTGCTGTACAAGATGCACTGAGCAAGGTGAATGAGCGCAAAGCTGCCGGCCCCGATGGCATCCCTGGCCGGGTGCTTAGGGCATGTGCTGGACAACTATCCCAAGTCTTTACCGACATTTTCAATCACTCACTGGCCCAGGGTGTTGTCCCCACTTGCCTCAAGACATCAACCATCGTGCCAGTGCCCAAACAGTCAGCCACAGGGAGCCTCAACGATTTCCGCCCAGTGGCACTCACCCCTGTCATTGCTAAGTGCTTTGAGCGGCTGATCTTGGCTCACCTCAAAGCCAGCCCCCCCCCCCACACTGGACCCCCATCAGTTTGCCTACCGGGCCAACAGGTCTACAGAGGACGCCATATCGGCGGCCCTACACTCTGCCCTGACCCACCTGGACAACAACAACTCCTACATCAGGTTGCTGTTCATTGATTTCAGCTCCGCTTTCAACACTGTCATCCCCGCCAGCTTGATCGCCAAACTCAGCGGGCTTGGCATCTCCACCTCCCTCTGCAACTGGACACTGGATTTCCTCACCAACAGTCTGTTAGGGTCAACAACCTCACCTCCACCACTATAACACAGAACACCGGCGTGCCACAGGGCTGTGTGCTCAGCCCTCTCCTCTACTCCCTCTTCACCCACGACTGCATCCCTAAGTACGGATCCAACGCCATCATTAAGTTTGCTGACGACACCACGGTGGTAGGACTGATCAGTGACAACGATGAGTCAGCCTACCGAGAGGAGGTCCAGCACCTGACAACCTGGTGTGCCAATAATAACCTCGTCCTCAACTCCAAGAAGACGAAGGAACTTATTGTCGACTTCAGGAAGGTCAGAGGGGGCAGACATACCCCCATCCACATAAACGGGACTGAGGTGGAGCGCGTCTCCAGCTACAAATTCCTCGGGGTACACATCTCGGAGGATTTGTCCTGGTCCCTCAACACCTCCAAGCTGATCAAAAAGGCACAGCAGCGCCTTTACTTCTTGAGGAGGCTCAAGAAAGCCCACCTGTCCCCCCAGATCCTGACCAACTTCTACAGGTGTACCATCGAGAGCATCCTGACCGCCTGCTTCACGGTATGGTACAGCAGCTGCACTGTTGCGGACAGGAAGGCACTACAACGGGTGGTGAAAACCGCGCAGCACATCATCGGTGCCCCGCTCCCTGCCATGGATGCCCTCCACCGAAAACGGTGTCTGAAACGAGCTGGGAAGATCATTAAAGACCCCTCCCACCCCAACCATGGACTGTTTGCCCTCCTCCCATCAGGGAGGCGGTACAGGAGCCTCAGGTCTCGTACCAGTAGGATGAGGAACAGCTTCTACAATCATACCGTCGCATTGCTGAACTCGGAGTCCCGCCGATAGATTCCTCCGGTCCCTCCGTCCCCATTGTTTAATTATTCTGTATTTTTTATTATTCTGTATCCCCTTTTTTTTTTTTTTTTTTTAATTTCTATATTGCACTACTACGGACAGACGCAAAACTGCATTTCGTTGTACCCATACTCAGTATTTGTGCAATGACATTAAAGTTGAATTGAATTGAATTGAATTGAATTGAATTGAATTGAATTGAATTGAATTGTCCGTCGGTGAACGTTTACAAACGCTGTAAATACTTCTTGCCGCATACATTTACAGCCACGAGGTTTCGGTACGTTATAGACCAACAGACGCAAATGCTGCAAACACTGAGCAAGTCATTTCATTACGTTGTTCGTCCCTCTCTTATGATACATAGTGCTGCGATTCCTGCTTTTTGATCTGTTCCATAGGGTTAAGGAGAGGAATAAATAATTAAAAGACCGGATGAACAAACGTTTATCACAGAGAACAGAGAAAGAAAGTAAAAGGCAGATGCGGAAGGGTTAGATAAAACATAATTTAAAATACAATTTAGATAGTTATGGGGATAGGAAAGGCTGGGATTGAATTATCGCAGGCGGGGATAAGTGGTAATAGCACGGGTGGGCAATTTCGTTTAATCTGACGAGTTGGGATGCAAAGTATTTTTTCGCGCCGCAAAGCCTTTGCACGCTATATCTCTAAATAGGAACCGAAACACCAGAACCTCGTGCAGGTTGTAAAGCGACTGTTTTGGGCCAATTTTCCAGGCCGATGACGTGTCACTATGATTTATTGCGTTTAGGTGAACAATTCGCAGGTGCCGGTGAAAGGGCAAATAGTCAAATCTAACATAGTTTACAAAATTGAGTCGTGGTCTAGTAGAACGAAATAATGGTTGTGTGTGTGTGTGTGTGTGTGTGTGTGTGTGTGTGTGTGTGTGTGTGTGTGTGTGTGTGTGTGTGCGCGCGCGTGTGTGTGTGTGTGTGTGTGTGTGTGTGTGTGTGTGTGTGTGTGAGTGTGTGTGTGTGTGTGTGCGTGTGCGTGTGCGTGTGCGTGTGCGTGTGCGTGTGCGTGTGCGTGTGCGTGTGCGTGTGCGTGTGTGTATATAGATACACACGCAAACATACACACACAGGCCCAGAAGAAGTTCATAGTCTTGCCCTTAGTAGCTGCGCAGACCTGTTAGCGGGAATATTCGCGGACATTTTTAATCTCTCCCTACTCCGTTCTGAGGTACCACCTGTTTCAAGATTGCCATCATCATCCCACTCTGGATGGTAAGTCCCCGCCGCGCCCGCGGTAGTAGTAGGCCGCGGGTCGGCGGTCAGATCTCTTCTCCTCCGGGGTCCCGAACGAGGGATCCCAGGCTCCGGACGACGCGCCAGCTGGAGCTCCGCAGGCCGCTAGTTATGGAACGAATTCTAACCAGCATTCTTGACCCACTGCAGTTCGCCTATCACCACAAAAGCTCCACGGACGACTTCGTAGCCCAAACTCATCCTTGAACCACCTGGATAAGAGAGACAACTAAAACTGACACTGGTTCATAGAATGTAACCCTGTATTTAGTACCATTATACAACCCAAGCTTATCACCAGACTTGCGGGACTTGTAGTCAGCACACACCTCTGCAACTGGATCATCGACTTCCAGTCCAACAGAAACCAATCAGTGAGTATAGGGGACAATTCATCATCTACGTTAATGTACAACACTAGTGCTGCCGGGCTTCCATGTGAGAGCCCTGGTACCCTCATTGACAGCCCGATGGGGGTACCACACTGTGCACAGCGGTCCGATACAGCAACCTGGAACCATATCATCTTGGGCAGCTGGGCGCGATCAATAACCGCTGCCTCTGATGCTGATACCCATATTCGGTGCTTGGGAGTAACAAGTTGTCTGTGCTGCTGGTGTGATGGGGTAGACACACCTTGTCCCGCTATGATTAAGATTCCATCCATCCAACTGCCCACACGGAATTCAGGGTGAAACACCATCGACCTAAACTTTAACTCTGCCTCTCCCTCATCACACGGCCATCCCAGACATGGTGACATTTCAAACTATAATTCAGGAACAGTCCCGTTTCTCTGATTCCGGGATCAGTGTCGTCCCTGTCCGTCCTCGATTGTCGTCAAACATTTCCTTATTGGAGCAGAATTGTTGAGACCGCAGTATTCGTGGCCGAGTGGTTAAGGCGATGGACTAGAAATCCATTGGGGTTTCACCGCGCAGGTTCGAAGCCTGCCGATTACGGGATCAGCAAGTCGGTTCCAAATTACCGGCGTGTGAGTGTAACTTTTGATGGGCCTTTGGTTGTCTGCTCCAGAGTAAACACATAATTTATTTCCTGTGGTTCCAGGCTGCACACTGGGTCGAATTAACATACAATTCCACTGTTGGCTCCTGCCGAATTCTTGGAAGCTCTGTCACATGTACATTGTTTCTCATGTAAACCAACGCCCACGACGAAGCGAATATTGGAATTCCCTTCTTAAAACAGGAGTGGATAAGTGAATGAATAATATTTGAATTTCTATGAATAAAGGAAAAATGAGGAGGAGGAGCCCGAGGGCTGAGGGAGAGATAGGAATAGGAGGAGACAGCAAGGGCCAACAAAATTGGGATAATTCAATGTTCTTGCCCCCAGAATGCAGACTCCCCAAGCGGAATATGAGATGCTGTTCCTCCAATTTCCGGTGTTGCTCGCTCTGGCCATGGAGGAGACCCAGGACAGAGAGGTCGGATACGGAATGCGAGGGGGAGTTGAAGTGCTGAGCCACCAGGAGGTCAGGTTGGTTATTGTGGACCGAGCGGAGGTGTTCGGCGAAACGATCGCCAATCCTCCGCTTGGTCTCACCGGTGTAGTTCAGCTGACACCTAGAGCAGCGGATGCAATAGATGAGATTGGAGGAGATGCAGGTGAACCTCTGTCGCACCTGGAACGACTGCTTGGGTCCTTGAATGCAGTCGAGGGGGGATGTAACGCGACAAGTGTAGCATCTTTTGCGGTTGCAAGGGAAAGTGCCCGGGGAGGGGGTGGTACGGGAGGGAAGGGATGAATTGACAAGGGAGTTACGGAGGGAGTGGTCTTTGCGGAAGGCAGAAATGGGGGGGGGCGATAGGAAGATGTGGGGTCATGTTGGAGGTGGCGAAACTGACGGAGTTGTATGTGACGGCTAGTGGGGTGAAAGGTGAGGACAAGGGATTCTGCCCTTGTTGCGAGTGGGGGGATGGGGAGGGGGAGAGAGAGCAGTGTTGCGGGGTATGGAAGAGACCCTGGTGCGAGCCTCATATATGGTGGAGGAGGGGAACCCCCGTTCCCTGAAGAATGAGGACATTTCAGATGCCATGGTGTGGAACGCCTCATCCTGGGAGCAGATGCGGCGTAGACGGAGGAATTGGGAGTAGGGGCTGGAGTCCTTACAGGAAGAAGGGTGGGAAGAAGTGTAGTCCAGATAGCCATGGTAGTCAGAAGGTTTATGGTGGATGTTGGTCAGAAGTGTATCACCTGCGATGGAGACAGTGAGGTCAAGGAATGGTAGGGAAGTGTCGGAAATGGTCCAGGTGTATTTGAGTGCCGGATGGAAGTTAGTGGTGAAGTGGATGAAGTCAGTCAGTTGTGTGTGGGTGCAGGAGTTGGCACCAAAGCAATCGTCGATGTAGTTGTGTGTATCTGCAGTTCCTTCATAAACAATTTGTCTACTGCACTGCGAA
Organism: Amblyraja radiata; assembly: GCF_010909765.2. Taxonomy (NCBI): domain Eukaryota; kingdom Metazoa; phylum Chordata; class Chondrichthyes; order Rajiformes; family Rajidae; genus Amblyraja; species Amblyraja radiata. Next base: position 7,573,202 of record NC_046000.1, on the reverse strand, counting down.
ATCTCCTCAAGGTATGCCTACTTTGAAGAGGTTCTCCTCCTCTCTCCGGAGACAGTTTCACAATCTCCCCTCTAACTTCCCGCCCCCCCCCCCCCCACACACACCTCTGTGATCCATAGATGCCGCTGCACCCGCTGAGTTTCTCCAGCATTTTTATGTACCTTCGATTTTCCAGCATCTGCAGTTCCTTCTTAAATACTGCAGATCTCCAAAGCTTGGGGATCGACAATTTGCCAATTGTGAACACTATATATTATAAACTGTACGTGGATGGGAAGGCGCTGGAGAGGAGCCAGTACGATGTCAGCCGTGTTTTAGGGAAGAGAGAAGGACCGGGGGGGGGGGTGGGATTTCTGGCTGGAAGGGCCGAATGGCCTCCTCCGACACCTATTTTCTATGTTTCTATGATTCTATTAACACTGAGACGTATGTTGTTGCGTGCTATCCAGTTCACGAAAAGACTATACATGATTGCAATGGTTCAGTGGTTTAGTGGTGTCTTTGTTGCCACTCGTAGCAGTTAGAGTGAAATACATTTTTTTGCACACAGTTTAGGGACTATCCCCGAACGTAAGCACAATCGATCCCGGTCAGTAAATAAAGTATATAACAATCCACTGTGTCCGCATAGAGGAGGTGACATTTTGCATTTCCAACTGCACTGGGCAGTGTTTACTACTTTTTGTAGTCTTTCATCTCCAGGGCGCTAAAATTGCCGAACCAAGCCACGATGCAACCGGTCAGCATGCTCTCTACTGTGCACCTGTAGAAGTTAGAGAGAGTCTTCCTTGACAAACCGACTCTCCGTAATCTTCTCAGGAAGTAGAGGCGCTGATGAGCTTTCTTGATAATTGCATTAGTGTTCTCGGACCAGGAAAGACCTTCAGAGATGTGCATGCCCAGGAATTTGAAGCTCTTGACACTTTCATATAAATGGGGCTGTGGGTCCCCCGCCTCCTTCCAAAGTCCACAATCAGTTCCTTGGTTTTGCTAGTGTTGAGGGCCAGGTTATTGCGCTGGCACCATATGGACAGTTGCTCGATCTCTCTTCTATACTCTGACTGATCCCCATCAGTGATACGCCCCACAACAGTGGTGTGGTCAGCGAACTTGATGATGGAGTTCGCACTGTGACTGGCTGCGCAGTCATGAGTATAGAGTGAGTACAGCAGGGGGCTGAGCACGCAGCCTTGAGGTGCTCCCGTGCTGATTGTTATCGAGCCTGACACATTTCCACCAATACGAACAGACTGTGGTCTGTGAATGAGGAAGTCGAGGATCCAATTGCAGAGGGATGCGCAGAGACACAGTTCTGCGAGTTTGGTAGCCAGCTTGGAGGGGATGATTGTGTTAAATGCCGAGCTGTAATCGATGAATAACAGCCTGACATATGAGTTTTTGTTGATCAACCTCTCAAAGCACTTCATCACCACCGGCGTTAGTGCCACTGGTCGATAGTAATTGAGGCACGTCACCTTACTCTTCTTGGTCACTGATATAATTGATGCCCTTTTAAAGCAGGTGGGGACCTCAGACCTCAGAAGTGAGAGGTTAATAGTCCCAAGCACCAAAGCAGGCTCTAAATCCTCGCTGATGCAGGCTCTGTTTTGCACGCGAAAACTCGCGTTGAAATAAACACGCATCAGCCAATCGGTTTCACCACATCCTGAAACATCTCCTTGTCTTCCTTCCGTTTATAGTTACCGGTAATAGCTTCTAACTTCTCGTAGATCTGTGTTGAGTTTATCGAACAAATCGGTTTGTTGAATGTCTTAACAGTGCGCAGTGTTCATACTCGGAGAAGACCCAAAGTGTTTCAAAGATTCACAGTACCTATTGCATTTTTATTTTCTCACAACAACATGGTTACATGTAGATTCTACAATTTTGAAATGAGTCATCTCTCATCGTCTCTGTAAACATTCACCTCTGCCATTCCCCGGAATTATATTTAACGTTATGCTCCCTGTTACTTAAAAAAAAACTCGCCATTTGCATACAAATTGGCGCCATAAATGTCAGAAATCCTGATCAGTTTAATTACACTGGTGCAATGTTTATTTTAACTAAACGAGCTGTGCAGTGGACTCTATGCGCCATGATCAATCGACTTATTGCCCCAGCAATATTCTTAAGTACCCAATGCTGGATATTTTCACACCATGTCACCCCCTTAAGTAAGACCTTTGTACCAAGTACTCATCCTCCCTGTAATTTTCAAAAATTCCGACACCTCATTGCTCGAGGTTCTGAGGGTAAGCATGTGGAAGTGTGGAATCAGAAATAAAAGCCTTTCGATAGGCCCCATTTGTAATATTGTTTACAGTTTTTTTCACCCCAGTACAGGATGGATGTGAAGGCTCAGAAAATGATGCAGACGCGGTTTCCCTGAGTGATAACGGGATTAAATAGAAATAGAAACAAATGGATTTGGACAGACTTACGTTGTATTCCCTGGGGCGCCAGTGGTTGAGGGGAGAACTACTGGATGTATAAAAAACCATGAAAAGCAAAGATAAGGTAGACAGTCACAGCGTTTTGCAGGATGGAAATGACAAATTCTGGAGGATATAGATTTAAGGGCAGTGTTTAAAGGAAATGCGGGATAAATTTTTTAACGATGAGAAATGTGAGCGACGCGCGCACTGTCAGGGGTTGTGATGCGATCAGTACGGCAGTGGCATTTAATAGCTTTCTGGATAGCCATGATGATAAACATGGAATGGAGAGGTATTGATTATGTGCAGGCAGATAAGAACAGGTTTGCACCTCATGTTCTGCACAGGCGTTGTGAGCTGGAAGGACTGTTCATAAACTCTACTGAACTACGTTCTGAGCCAAAGTACTACAATTGCCTTCTAAAATGAATCTGCACCTCACATAGCAGCTTCCATCACGGCCAATACGCGCTGCCCACCTACATTTCCCTTTTCGTATGAGCTGTCATGCGTAGCAGTTAGACAAACAACCCGCTCCTTTTGCAAATCTCTCGCTGCTGCTGTGCTCCACGTGCGACGTTGAAAATAAGTAAGTAAGTTTATTGGCCAAATATTCACATACAAGGAATTTGCCTTGGTGCTCTGCCCACAAGTAACAACATGACATACAGTTACACTTGCGAAGGACTCAGAAAACACTAAACATTAATAATAATAATAATAATATAATTATAATAATATTAATAATATTAATAATAATAATAATAATAATAATAATAATAATAATAATAATAATAATAATAATAATAATAATAATAATAATAATAATAATAATAATAATAATAATAATAAAACATTAATGATAAATTACTCGTGTTTGTACAATATGGGAGGAAGTTTGTTTCTCCTTTTCCCTGTGCAAATGCGATGTCGGTCGAAATAAGATGGTTTCTGTTGGTCCTGATGAACAGGTTATTTTATTTTCAACATGCATGTTGAATCAGCAATGTTGAATCCTCCAGCGTTCTATACGTAAAGGGGTAACCATAGCAACGTGTTCGTGGAATATCATTACCGCACATCACCATTGGGACTGATTGTGTCATCGCACGTTGTCTCCCTCCAATAAATAAACGTCGCTGTTAATGAGGTATAACGGCGTTAGAGCGAAGGATACCGCAGGTTCTGGCTGAGATCTCCTGCTCGACGCCGGGGAGAGGAAGGAGTGATCTCTGGAAACATGAGAGTATGCTGCGACAGTAATGGCTCGCCAAATGAAAAATGCGGAACGGGTTGCTGGAACGGGTAAAAATGTTTTCTGGTATGCCGAATATATTTTTGCAGATTATGACAGGTTGACGATAGATTTGCGACTTGCCAATGCACTTGCGACCATCCAAGTGATTTACTATCCGCTCCTCGCCATTATTGCTGTTCCGGGTAAGTTGTTCATTTCCCGTTTAATAATATAAGCAGCATCTGCTTGCATTTGATCTTGTTATCTGTGCCACATTTCTTGCTGTCTTTGTTCATTTTCTCCAGCTATTAGTTCTGCAAACGTTTGGCAACTACAATGCAGTTGCTGAATTCACTTGCCCACCGCTACCTGCCAACTGTACGCTATTAGCGTTTGCTTCCTGCCCCCACTTTCCCATTAGGAGGTTCGTTGGTTGCCTTGAATTGTAAAAATTATTTCGTCTCCATGGAATTCACTCCTCCACGACATGCGTTAACTGCAGCTGAAAGCTGTTGCTATTTTTCGTTGACGTGTATTTGTGTTCCATACCTGTAATGTTGGCAAGAGGTACAATATTTGTTGCCTTCATGCAAACGCGTATCGGGGTTACCGTGGTAATAACAAGCCACTGAGTATAATGGCAATGGCCGGGGTAGTTAACGGAAAACTGTCTGAACGACAACATTAACTAACCACCGATGCCACAGATGTTCGTGCAAACTTCATATTTGCTATCCTCTCACTTGCTTTTGTATTAAAATTCTTAATACTCAGTGTTAATGGTGAAGAACCCATCACCGGCCCGTGACATTCACCAGTGGCTGCAGATCGCACAAACGAATCTCCGGCTCTTACCTCGAATGATTTGGGTTCAATAGACACTGGACAATAGGTGCAGGAGTAGGCCCTTCAAGATAGCACCGCCATTCAATGCGATCATGGTTAATCATCCACAATCAACATCCCGTTCTTGCCTTCTCCCCATATCCCCGATTCCGCTATCTTTTAGAGCCCTATCTAGCTCTCTCTTGAAAATTTCCAGAGAACCGGCCTCCACCTGAGGAAGATAATTGCACAGACACAAATCTCTGTGTGAAAAAGTGTTTCCTCATCTCCGTTCTAAATGGCTTCAAATAACAACTTCTCCAGCATCCCATAGGTACTAATCTGAACTACTTCTGCTAGCAATTTAAAAAAATATATTTTTATTAGAAACAAGTACATATCATAATAAAAACATTTCATGTGTACCAGTCATACATTGCTAATATTATCAGTTATATATTGACTCTGCTTCTAGTTGGGGGTTTTTTATAGATAGAGAATAAGAAACAAAAAAAACATGATTAAGAAGAAAGGAATAATTTACTAATAATACAACATTGGAGATAGTTTCGTAAATTATAAAGTATAACTTTTCATGTAATCCTGAGTTCGAGCTTCAGTCAGGTTCCCGTTCTGAACCAATCTAACCCTTCAAATAGTCAATAAATGGAGACCATATTCTGACAAAAAGTTATTGTTTGTCCGTTAAGACAAGTCTAGTTCTTTCCAAATGTAAGTTCTCCGACATTTCCACAATCCACATTTTAATTGTGGGGGTTATAGGACCTTACCAAAATGTTAATATTATTTTTTTCCCAATTAATATACTATAGTCGAGAAAGTTTATTTTGGCTTGCTGTAAGTGTTAGGCTTTGTTCTGATATTCCTAGTATTATTAGTTTTGGGTCGGGATCCAATTGGGTGTTGACAACTTCAGAAATTATTCTAAAAATATCCGTCCAGAAATGTTTGATTTTTATACAGTTTACGAATGTATGAGTTAAATTAGCCTCTAAATGCTGACATTTATCACAAATTGGAGAGATATGTGGGAAGATTCTATTTAGTTTTGTTTTAGAGTAATGTAATCTATGTAATACTTTAAATTGTATTAAAGAGTGTCTGGCATTTAACGAGCATTGATGTATATACTGTAAACCTTCGTCCCAAATATCTTTCATTATTGGTTGGCCTAGTTCATTTTCCCATATAATTCCGTCGGTGGTGCCTCACTATCTAACGGAATATTATAAATATGAGATAGTAATTTATCTGTATTACTAGGATGTTTATTCAAACATTCATCAAGAGTTTCTGGATCTCTAGTTCTATAGTCTTGCGTATTTGATTGAACATATTCTCTAAGTTCTAAATACCTGAAAAAGTCAGTTGAGTGAAATCTATAAACCTGTTGCAACTCCGGAAATGAGAGAAAGGTGCCTTTCCTATAGAGATGTCCCATATTTTTAATTCCATAATTTTTCCTTTGTGAGAAATGATCCAACATAGAAGGTTTAAATGAAGGGTTATTTACAATGGGAAGAAAGAGTGATAAATTATCCAATTTTAAAGTATGTTTTAATTGTTTCCAAATTCATATACCACTGTATATTATAGGGGTTTCACTATAGGTTTTTTGGTTCCATTTTGTGGAAGCAAACAGAATCGAACCAATTTCAAAGGGTAAACAGTCTTCCTTTTCCATCTTTAACCAGTCTGGTCGCTGGTCCATTTCTTCCAACCAATAGTTCATATTTTAAATATTACAATTTAATGGATTCCACGTCAGCAGGGCCAGAGCAGTGAACCGTTCTCAACCTCCTTCAATCCTTTCATAGGTCATAGCAGCAGAATTAGGCCATTCAGCCCATCGAGTTTACTCCATCATACAATCTTGTCTGGTTTATCTTTTTCGCTCAACCTCATGTTCCTGCATTCTCTCTATAGCCCTTGACACCAGTACTACACGTGTACCTGTCCATCTCCACCTTAAAAATATCCAATGATCCGCTCCACAGCCATCTGTGGCAATAAATTAAACAGATTCACTACACTCTGACGAAAGAAGTCTGTCCTCATCTACTTTCCAAAGGTGCATTCTTTTATTATATCTCCATTTGTGCAACACTTTCCAAATAATTGAAACACGCTCCACGCATTCGCTCCATTGCAGGACTTTCACTATTCTGTAAGCTTCACTGAGGGCCCCCTTCACCCCTCTAAACCTCAGCGAATATAGGCCCCAATCAACCGCTGGATCTTTCTTGTAAACCTCCTCTGCTCCCTCATCCACTTTCAGATATGGGGCCCACAACTGCTCATATTACTACAAATGATGTCATGGCAGGGCATTATGATCCTCAGGATTACAACCTTTTTTGTTCTCCAGCCTACTCGAAATATTGCATTTGCCTTCCGTACTACCGATTCAACTTGCAAATTAACCCTTTGGAAATCCTGCACCAGCTCTCCGAAGTCCTATTGCACCCCCGTTTGCTGAATCCTCCCCGTTTCGAAAATAAACTATGCCTTTATTCTTACTACCATAAATTCATCACTCCACACTTTGCTACACTATATTCCATCTGCCAATTATTTGTTCACTCTCCAAACCCGCCCAAGACTTCCTGCTTTCCCTACAATGCGGGCCCTTCCGCCTAGCTTTGCGTTATACGCAAACGTGGCCATGAAACCTTCCGTTCCCTTATCCAAATCATAGAAACATAGAACCATTGAAAATAGGTGCAGGAGCAGGCCATTCGTCCATTCACGCCAGCACCGCCATTCATTGCGATCATTACTGATCGTCCATTATATAGAAACATAGAAAATATGGTCATTACGAAACAATGGAAGAGTAGCGTCCGCAGTATCAACACCCTGCGGAACACCGCTAGTCACTGGCAGCCATCCAGATAAAGCTCTCTTTATTCAAATTCTTTGCCTTCTACCATATCAGCCAACCTTTATCCATGCTGCCATAGTCCCTCTAATATTATCCCCCTCCTTTAGCAGCCTCACGTGTGGAACCTTATCAAAGGTATTTTGAAATCCAAGTAAATATCAAACTGATATTCCTTTGTCTGGCCTGATATTTAATTCCTCAGAAAATCCAATAGATTCGTCACTGGTATTCTCTTCTCAGTGTTGTTTAGCACACGGTATACAGAATAATACTTGGTCCCAGACGAATTTTATATCGCAGGTTCATTACTGTCTCTTCAAAGTTTTCCAATTTCTAACCCTTGAGATCGCATGAATTATTCTGTTATTCTGCAGCCATGTCCTGTCAGAGTTAAACATTCCGCATAATCATTCATAGTCTCACCATTTCTCATGCTGTAAAATATGCCGCATTTACAATCCTATCTCAAGTTTTACATGGCCATGAACGTTGTTTATTTTCCTCCCTGCGCCACGGCACTTGGTCATCGACCTCAATGTTCCCAGTGTACGGTTCAAGTTCTCACTTTTTTCCAAGCTTTCAACTCGTTCCTTCAAAACACTCTGTGAATGAATGTGAAGTATTTGTTTTAATTCTCATGGGTGATTGCGCGACCTTTTGCAATTTGAAGGAATGTGAAAACAGGAAAGTAAGTGGCGAAATGGTAAAATGTATGTCCGGCAGTGAACTAATCAAATCCTGAGGATTCGGCTTACTTGCCAGGATAATTGGCTGTTGGCCCACGTACAAATATAGCGGAGTAAAACATTATTAGCAGCAGGAATCTAAACTTAATTTCAGGATCAATATATGTGACACATGTTGTACCTTTGCTTATGCAACGTGTCTTTGAGGCATCCCTCAGGTCTCATTTAATTCTGACCTTGCAAAACGTATATTCATCAGGAATATTTAGCTTGCTGCGTCCCTTGTTTTACTGTGTGAAACATATTACGTTTCTTTATGATTACTGCTGCGATTAATTGCAACAAAACCATTCACTGCAACGTATTTCCAGGAAATGATAATGTCTTTATTGTTCAATACAGAAACACCATTTAAATCTTGCCCATATTATATTATTGCCATAGAGGGAGTGCAGAGAAGGTTCACCAGACTGATTCCTGGGATGTCGGGACTTTCATATGAAGAAATACTGGATAGACTCGGCTTGTACTCGCTAGAATTTAGAAGATTGAGGGGGGATCTTATAGAAACTTTAAAATTCTTAAGGGGCTGGACAGGCTAGATGCAGAAAGATTGTTCCCGATGTTTGGGAAGTCCAGAACAAGGGATCACAGTTTAGGCCCGAGATGAGAAAAACATTTTTCACACAAAGAGTGGTGAATCTCTGGAATTCTCTGCCAGTTCATTGGCTATATTTAAGAGGGAGTTGGATGTAGCCCTTGTGGCTAAATGTATCGGGGGTATGGAGAGAAGGCAGGTACAGGATACTGAGTTGGATGATCAGCCATGATTATATTGAATGGCGTGCAGGCTCGAAGGGCCGAATGGCCTACTCCTGCACCCATTTTCTATATATCTATGTTTCTGTATTTTAAATCCCTGTTTATTCTATTCCCGGCAGTGAACGTGGTGACAATCGTGGTCCTGTCCCGTGGAAAGTGCGGTCTCTCGAAAGAAATCACTATCTATCTGGTCGCCATGGCGACGGCGGACCTACTGGTCGTTGTCATTGACCTGATACTGAGGCAGATACCAATTACTTTCCATCATCTTATTGTGTTCTTGGGGAACCTCCCCGTGTGTAATATCCACGCTGTCCTGCTTTATGCGACCACCGACTGTTCTGTGTGGTTCACGGTCACGTTCACGTTTGATCGGTTTGTCGCTATTTGTTGTCAGAAGCTGAAAAGTAAATATTGTACCGCGAGAACAGCTGCCGTGGTTGTGGGGACAGTAGTCGTGCTGAGCTGTTTAAAGAACATATTTTGGTATTTCATGCTCACAGCGAAATATCATAGGTATAATGCCCCTTGGTTTTGTGTGGGGGCGCCAGGTGCCCTTAGGTCAGTGGTCTGGGCATCAGTCGAGTTCCTTCATTATATCCTGACCCCTCTGATCCCATTGGTGCTGGTGGTCCTGCTTAACGTTTTAACCATCAGACATGTATTTATCGCCAGCAGAGCCCGCGGGAGGCTCCGGGGTCCCATCGGTGGGGAGAGTCCCAGAGACCCAGAAATGGAGAAACGCAGGAAACCCCTAATTTTACTGCTCGTGGTCTCGGGGAATTTCATCCTGTTATGGGTACTGTTTACAGTGTATTCAATGTGGAACCGACTGCATTTTTGCTCCTATGCGATTCTGCGGCCACCAGATTCTGTACGAGAACTGGGCTCAATGCTGCAGCTCCTGAGCTGTTGCACAAACACTGCCCTTTACGCCGTGACCCAGACTAATTTCAGGAAACAGCTAAAGGAGTTGGTGAAATCTCCTCTCAATCTAATTTCAGTGCGCATGCAGCGTTGAGATTATCTAGGAAATCCGTAGCTCCACCCAGATCCCCACCTCCCCTCTGTGATGGCCCATGACACTCCCGTGTTGACCAAGTCAGTTGCGTCACTGTGCCTCCACCCATTACGTCGGTCCTTGCATCCACGGTCAGATCAGTGTCACGCCTCTTCAACATCGCTCCTCGAACGTGGGCATTGTCGTTTCCTCGCTGAAAACCAGCACGTTCCACATTACCCGGGTTCACCGGCTGAACATATTCCCATTGTGTGATATTGATTAAT